>NW_024543817.1:0-170000 GCF_018167655.1 Microtus oregoni | reverse complement strand
TGGGGGGGGGGGGCATGCCTTTAATCTTAGCACTCGGGGAGGCAGAGGCCTGCCTGGTCTACAGAGCAAGTTCCAGGACATCCAAGGCTATACAGAGAGACCCTGTCTCTAAAAACAAAACAAAACCTTAAAATTATGTTTTCTTTTACGTTATAGAAATTGTATAGGCTGCACAGCGATCTGGGAACATATAGAGAATTATACAGTAAAAAATAAAAATAATCTACTGCCTGCAATTCCATCATAAACACTGACTGTATCTTGTTAATTTTCTTCCATTCGTTCTACATGTAGCAGTATATTAATTCAGTATGCGATCACCCTCTGTCCCTTAGAGAGTACCGCACACGCACAAACACAAATCAGTCTCTGTCACACAGATATACTCACACACACGCACTTTACATAGGTTAATATTGTTGATTAGGGTAAAACAGCTGTTCTTTATATGAAGAAGCTGTCTCCTCCACTAAGATTTTTTGATCTGTTTTCTTTTATTTTTTTGATACAGGGTTTGCTGTAGCTTTGGAGTCTGTCCTGGAAAAACTAGTTCTTGTAGACCAGGCTGGCCTTGAATTCACAGAGATAAGATTTTCTTTTAAAAAAGATTCTTTTCAAATTTTTTCTTTGCTGTCTATGAGTGTTTTGCGTGCATACACATGCACACACACATATTATTCAGACAT
The DNA here is from genome assembly GCF_018167655.1 of Microtus oregoni. Classification (NCBI taxonomy): domain Eukaryota; kingdom Metazoa; phylum Chordata; class Mammalia; order Rodentia; family Cricetidae; genus Microtus; species Microtus oregoni. The sequence continues at coordinate 169,314 of NW_024543817.1, read as the reverse complement.
GTAATGATATTTTGTGTTTTAACAAAAGAAGCTTGCCTGAAGATCAGAATGCAGAGCTAAGCCATATAGGCCAGGCAGTGGTGGCTCATGCCTTTAATCCCAGGGTTTGGGAGACAGAGGCAGGCACAGCTCTGTGAGTTCAAGGCCACCTTGGGCCACACAAGATTGAATCTGTCTAAAAGAGAAAAAGAGCTCACACAAAGGTGATCCCGGCACTTGGGATTCCATGCCTTTAATCCCAGCACTAAGGAGGTGGAGACAGGAGTGATATGGCTGGGTGGAGAGAGGAATATAAGGAGGGAGGAGACAGGAGAGCAGATGCAGTCTGAGGTTTGGTGGAGACAGAGTCTGGAGATGCAGTCTGAGGACGGGATCACCCCTTTAATCTTAGCACGGGTAGAGGCAACAGAGCTCTCTAATGGCTGGTCGCTCTAATCTTCAGCATTTACCCCTATATCTGATTCTTTTTTTTTCTTTGTTTTGCTTTGTTTTTTGAGACAGGGTTTCTCTGTAGCTTTGGAGCCTATCCTGGAACTCGCTCTGTAGACCAGGTTGGCCTCGAACTCACAGAGATTTACCTGCCTCTGTCTCCCAGTGCTGCAATTAAAGGTGTGCGCCACCACTGCCCAGCATCTGGGATTTTACTATTAATATCAATTAGATTTAGTGTTACACTCATGTATATTATTTGAATATTATTCACATATAGAAAAAATAAATATGAATACTACCTGGGTGCCTAGTTCCTGTGGAGGTCAGAAAAAGGTGTTGGAACCCCTGGAACTGTAGTGACAGAGGGTTGTGAGCCTCCAAGTGGGTTCTGAGAGCTGCCCCTGGGTCCTCTGGAAGAGAAGCCAGTGCTCTTCTCTGTCGACCATCTTTCCAGGCCCTGAAAGAGCTTCTTGTTCCACACTTCATCCTTGTGATGATAACGCACACTCTTTACAATCAAGAGATAGGGAAGACGTGAAGATGTTGTCCTGTAGCTAGCATTAGTTTGTCATCAAAATATACCTGGTAGATGCCTATAATCTCAGCACTCAGGAGGCTGGGGCTGGACGATCACAAGTCTGAGTTCAGCTTGATCTATCTGGTGAATTCTAGACCAGCCTGAGCTACAAAGCAAGTTCCCACGTCCCATGTCTGTCCTCCCCTGACAATGTATTCTCTTTCCTTCTCCCTTCCTTTTCTGTCACCTTCTAGTCTCCTTTATCCCATCTCCTGACCCCCAGATACACTGTATCCAAACTGTTAAGTGCAGTGTGGGTTATATCACCTAACCCAATGTAACTAGGTACACCTTTTTCTAAGTAACATGGTACCTTCTTGACCTAGACAGCGAGAATTTCTCTGCTCTTTAGGCCTTCCTAGCTGAATCTACCCTGGCCTCTAAGCCAGTTTCAGGCTTCTGTTCTGTCTTTGATAAGGAGCCATCTCCCCTCAGCTACCAATTTCCCAACCAGTCATTAATGAAGATAGAAGTTCATTTTAAAAGGCTCTAAATAGCTTAATTATTACTATAACTACAAGATAACTAGAGTTCCTTTCCTCAGGAATAGAACTTTTAAAAAACATTCATGGAGAAGATAAAGCTCTGGCTTTAAAGTAAATACAGGGTTCCTTTCCACGGTTAGCCAATTTTCTGCTTTCCCAATTTTGCTGATACCAAGGTTTTTGAACTGTATTTCTTCCCCTCCTTTTTTTTTCCAGTACTAGGTTTTTGTTTCTTTTTATTTTTCTTTCTTTTTTCTGAGAGAGGGTTTCTCTGTATAGCTTTGGAGCCTTTCCTGGAACTTGCTCTATAGACCAGGCTGGCCTCGAACTCACAGAGATCTGCCTGCCTCTGCCTTCAACTACTGGGATTAAGGGCATGCACCACCATCGCCTAGCTTCCCTGTACTTCCAAGAGCTGCTACCCAGTTTTCTCCTGAGATTCAGTACTAATCAGAGAGGTAGGTGAAATGGTTGAGGCACTGCATCTCTAGTATGGAAGGAAAAAACATTTGGAGAGACTTTTCACATGTACGTTCTATGCCTTTAATTCCAGCACTTGTAAGGCAGAGTCAGGTGGATCTCTGTGATTTCAGAGCTAGCCTGATCTGCAAAGCAAGTTCCAGGCTAGCCAAGGCTACATAGCGAGATCCTGTCTCAACACAACAACAGAAGGAAATGGGAAATGAGGGCGGCTCCTAGCCAAGAAGCCTGTATCCTTTTTCACAGTACATAAAGAACATAGGAACACCCAGGTGGTGGTGGCACACACCTTTAATCCCAGCACTTGGGAGGCAGAGACAGGTGGATCTATGTGAGTTTGAGGCCAGCGTGATCGATCTACAGAGTGAGTTCCAGGACAGCCAAGCCTACACTGAGAAGACCTGTCTCAAAACAAACAAACACACAAACAAAGACCTACAAAGAACGTAGGAAAAGACTCTGAAAATCGTCCAGGCTACATTATTTTTCAGATACAGACAAAAATAAAAAACAAACAAACAAACAAACAAACAAAATAAACAGAAAGTCAAGAACTGACTCAGTGGGCATATGTAGTCAATGGGAAATCCAGAGTGCCGATCCCAGGTTATATGACCAGAGCTTTAGCATGTTAGGTTCTGCCAAATGATCCTCAGAGGCAAAATGCCTGGCAAAAGCAACTGAGAAACAATGTATTTCTTTGGGCTCACAGTTGAAGGGTACACTCCATTGCAGTGGGGCTGGTGTGCTGAAAAGAGCTGCTCTAGCTGTGGAGTCTGAGGCCCAGGTCACATTGACATTTCGAAAGAAAGAAAGGATAAATGCTTTCTCTGCTGCATTCCTTCCTTTTATCAGGTTCAGGATCTCGGGCTACGGAATGCTGCCCGCTGTGTTCAGTGTGGGTCTCTTTCCATACTTCATCCTTTCTATAAATCCCCCCCCCCCCACACACACACACTCAGCTGATGGGGACAGAGGATCATAAGTTCCAGGTCAGGCAGGTGGTAGAGGCGGATGTCTTAAAACCCGGTACTTGGGAGGTAGAGGCAGGCAGATCTCTGTGAGTTCCAGGACAGCCAAAGAACAAGAGTCCTGTCTCACCCCGCCCCCAACCAAACAAACAAAAAACCCCAAACCAAACAAGACCGATTTATAATTGACTTCTGTTTGCCCCCAGACTGGAGCCACACAACAAAGCACCCAAAATGGAGTGTGTAGATTCACGTTTGCAAGTAAAATGAATTGTTTTGTTTTTGAGATACCAACAGCCAGCCAGCTGCATTTTGCCTCATGACTGCATACCGTTTCAGGATCCTACTTTATATGGCTGTAAAGCTATAGCACCACCTAGTGTCAAAGCAGCAAAGGTGGCTGTAGGCTCTGAAAGCACAAGGCCCAAAACTCACTGGGCAAAGTTCTGTTTTTGTATACTCTGCCTTGCCATTATTGCGCTGATTAGCTGGTTCCAGCAAACTCCATCTGATCGTGGAAAAGATGGTTTGTTTTGCTTCAGTCTGACACAGTACAGCTGAATGATGGCTCACTAATTAAGACTCAGACTCAGAGAACAAATCGCATTAGGTCTCATCCCTTCCACTGACCTGCTCTCACTGTCTCTCCCTAAGTCTAAATTCATACGATATGTAGATGACATTTTACTTTACAGCCCATCATTGGAGATCAGCAAAACTGATACTTCCACTCTTTTAAATTTCCTGTCCAAAAGGGGCTATAGAGCCTCACCTTCTAAGGCCCAACTGTCTACTCCTCAGGTCATTTATTTAAGATTAACTATAACCCCAACTCAAAAGGCTATTACCCTAGACAAAAAGAAACTAATTCAGTCCCTTGCAGTTCCTTCCACAAAAGAAGAGTTTTTATCATTCCTAGGAATAGTTGTCTTCTTGCATTCCTGGATTCCTTCTTTTTCCCTCCTCGCCCACCCCTTATATGAGGTAGCTCTTGGCTCTCTGCATGAGCCCCTTCTCCATCCCATTACTAAACCTTTCCAGAGACTCCAGCAAGCCCTTATCCAGGCCCCAGCTCTTCATCTCCCAGATTTAATACATCCTTTCTCCCTCTATGTAACAAAGGAGGGATATGCCCTTGGGGTCCTAGGACATCAACTGGGACCTTCTTTTGCACCTGTAGCATACCTGTCAAAGAAGCTGGACCTCACCACTCGGGGCTGGGCACCCTGCATATGTTCCTTGGTGGCTGCTGAGCTTCTTATTCGTGAGTCAAAGAAACTAACCATTGGGGCACCCACCACTGTCTTCTCCCACCACAATCTGTCCCATCTCTTAACTTACAAAGGCTTACAAACCCTACCCCCTTCCCGAGTTCCTTCCCTCCAGGTGGCACTGGTAGAAGATGCCACACTCACTTTTCAGTGCTGCCCGCCCCTTAATATCTCAAATCTCCTACCTTAACCTAATGTTAATGATTCCTCATCTCACTCCTGCATAGAGATCTTAGAGGATCTACTGCCCCACTCCTCACATATACAGGAGGGCCAACTGTCCAAGGCCACTTATACCTGGTACACAGATGGCAGCTTTTTTTTATATGATGGGACCCATAGAGCAGGCTATGCCATAGTATTGGATACTGGGGTAGTGGAGGCACAGGCATTCCCTGCCCATACCACTAACCAGAAGGTTGAATTAATAGCCCAAACCCATGCCTTCCAGTTGGCAAAGGGACAATCCTTAAATGTTTACATGGACTTCAAATATGCTTTTCATATATATCCTGTCCCATGTGGCTATCTGGAAAGAGTATGGGCTTCTTATGACAAAAGGAGGATCCATAACTAACTCAGGTTACATTATGGACCTGTTAAAAGCCTCCCATCTCCCCAAAGCTATAGGAATTATTCACTGTCAGTCTCATTAGACCGACAGCTCCATTATTTCCAAGGGAAATAATTGGGCTGACCAAGCAGCTAGAACAGCAGCATTCCAGAGCCCAAACCTACCTCAGTCACCTCAGGGGTTTCATACAGTACAACCCACATTCTCACGAACACCCCCTGACACCCAGAAAATTCTGTCCTACCTACAGCAGCTCTTTCACCCTAATAGCAAAGCTCTGTTTCATTTTGTCAAGACTCACCTCCAATGCACCCCTGAGAACTTAGAGTTCTTAAAAGCTATCACTGCCTCTTGTCAAATCTGTCAAAAGTCAGATCCCAAGAGCAAATACAGTAGCTTCCCTTTCCCCACCCACCAGGCCAGGGGCTCCCTTCCAGGAACTGACTGGCAGCTGGATTTTACTCATATGTCCATGGTCAGAAGAGTTAAATATCTCCTGGTCTTGGTGGACACCATGTCTGGGTGGATTGAAGCGCTTCCCACCACTAACAAGAGGGCCCAGACAGTCTCTGATGTTCTTCTCCGAGAAATCATCCCCTGGTTTGGAATCCCAACCTCTCTTCTGTCAGATAATGGCCCTAAATTCACTTCCCAGATTTCTCAAAATTTGTCCAAGGCTCTTAACATCCCCTGCCATTTTCACATCCCATACCACCCTCAGCCTTCAGGAAAGGTAGAATGAATTATGCTCTTTAAAAATGTTCTTGTTAAGATGTCATAGGAGCTTCATCTTGACTGGGTAAAACTTTTGCCTCTGGTCCTTCTTAGGCTTAGGGCTCTCCCCCAAGGGCCCCTTTTCATCTCACCCTTTGAACTCATGTATGGGAAGCTGGTTTTATTTATTTTTTCTTTTTTTTTATTGAGAAAAAAAATTCCGCCTCCTCCCAGCCTCCCACTCCTCCCCCCCTCTCACTCCTCTCCCCTCCCCCCGCTCCTCTCCCCCTCTCCCCACTCCTCTCCCCCTCCCTCTCAAGTCTGAAGAGCAGTCAGGGTTCCCTGCCCTGTGGAAAGTCCAAAGTCCTCCCCACTCCGTCCTGGTCTAGGAAGGTGAACATCCAAACTTGCTAGGCTCCCACAAAGCCAGAACATGTAGTAGGATCAAAACCCAGTGCCATTGTCCTTGGCTTCTCAGCAGCCCTCCTTGTCTGCCATATTCAGAGAGTCCGGATTTATCCCCTGCTTTTTCAGTCACAGTCCAGCTGGCCTTGGTGAGCTCCCAATAGATCAGCCTCACTGTCTCTGTCGGTGGGTGCACCCCTCTTGGTCCTGACTTCCTTGCTCATCTTCTCCCTCCTTCTGTTCCTCATTGGGACTTTAGGAGCTCAGTCCAGTGCTCCAGTGTGGGTCTCTGTCTCTATCTCCATCCATCGCCAGATGAAGGTTCCATGGTGATATGCAAAATATTCATTAGTATGGCTATAGGATAGGATCATTTCAGGTTCCCTATCTTCAGCTGCCCCAGGAACTAACTGGGGACCTCGCCTTGGGCACCTGGAAGCCCCTCTAGGTCCAAGTCTCTTCCCAACCCTAAGATGGCTCCCTTAATTAAGATATGTGCTTCCCTGCTCCCCTATCCAACCTTCCTTTATCCCAATCATCCCGTTGTCCCAAGTTCTCCCCATCCTACCCTTCTCACTTTTCTCTCCCCATCTCCCCTTACCCCCCTCCCACCCACCCTTAAGATCCCGATTTTTTGCCTGGCACTCTTGTCTACTTCCCCTACCCAGGAGGATAGCTATATGTTTTTCTTTGGGTTCACCTTCTTATTTAGCTTCTTTAGGTATCAAATTATAGACTCACTGACCTTTATTTATGGCTAGAAACCAATTATGAGTGAGTACATCCCATGTTCATCTTTTTGGGTCTGGGTTACCTCACTCAAGATAGTATTTTCTATTTCCATCCATTTGCATGCAAAATTTGAGAAGTCATTGTTTTTTACCGCTGAGTAGTACTCTAATGTGTAGATATTCCACACTTTCTTCATCCATTCTTCCATTGAAGGACATCTAGGTTGTTTCCAGGTTCTGGCTATTACAAATAATGCTGCTATGAACATAGTTGAACAAATGCCCTTGTCATATGATAGGGCATCACTTGGGTATATTCCCAAGAGTGGTATTGCTGGGTCCAGGGGTAGGTTGATCCCGAATTTCCTGAGAAGCCAAAACACTGCTATCCAAGGTGGTTGCACAAGTTTGCATTCCCACCAGCAATGGATGAGGGAACCCCTTCCTCCACAACCTCTCCAGCAGAGGCTATCGTTGGTGTTTTTGATTTTAGCCAATCTGACAGGTGTAAGATGATATCTCAAAGTTGTTTTGATTTGCATTTCCCTGATCGCTAAGGAGGCTGAGCATAACCTTAAGTGTCTTTTGGCCATTTGAACTTCTTCTGTTGAGAATTCTCTGTTCAGATCAGTGCCCCTTGGTTTGTGATTTTCCTTCTATTACTTTCTGTAAGGCTGGATTTGTGGCTACATATTGTTTAAATTTGTTTTTATCCTGGAAGATTTTGTTTTCTCCATTTATAGTGAACGAAAGCTTGGCTGGGTATAGTAGTCTGGGCTTGCATCCATGGTCTCTTAGTCTCTGAAGTACATCTATCCAGGACCTTCTGGCTTTCATGGTTTCCATAGAGAAGTCAGGTGTAAGTCTGATAGGTTTACCCTTATAAGTAACTTGACCCTTTTCCTTTGCAGCTCTTAATATTCTTTCTTTATTCTGTATGTTTTGTGTTTTGATTATTAAATGGCGAGGAGATGTTTTTTTTTTTTTTGGTCCAGTCTATTCAGTGTTCTGTATGCTTCTTGAACCTTCAAAGGAATATCTTTCTTTAGGCTGGGAAAGTTTTCTTCTATAATTTTATTAAATATATTTTTCTGGACCGTTGAGCTGTACTTCTTCTCCTTCTTCTATCCCAATTATTCTTAGGTTTGGTCTTTTTATTGTGTCCCAGATTTCCTGAATGTTTTGTGATGAGAATTTGTTGGTTTTGCTGTTTTCTTTGATCAGTGTGTTTATTTTCTCTATGGTATCTTCAGTGTCTGACATTCTTTCTTCTCTCTCTTGTAATCTGTTGTTAGTACTTGTCTCTGTAGTTCCTGTTGGTTTACCCAGATTTTCCATCTCCATCCTTCCCTCAGTTTGTGTTTTCTTCATTGCTTCCATTTCATTCTTCAAGTCTTGAACCGCTTCCCTAACCTGTTTGATTGCTTTTCCTTGTTTCTCTTGGTTTTCTTGCGTGTCTTTGAGCGATTTATTCATTTCCTCTACCTTTTTGTTTGTAATCTCTAATTGTTTATGGCAGTTTTTCACCTCCTGTTTAAGGTCCTCTATTATTTTCATATAGTTCACTTTGAGTCAATTTCTTCTAATTCTTCTGGAGTAGGGTGTACAATTCTTCTTATTTCGGGATCCCTGGATTCTGGTGGTGTCATGTTGCCTTTCAGGTTGTTGGAGGAATTCTTGCATTGGCGCCTTCCCATCTCTTCCTTCAAATGGAGCCAGGAGAGGCCTGGTGTCTTGGTCCAGTCTTTGCTGTGATTGACTCTCTGGTTGTAACTCTTCAATGAAGAAGCAGGAACCGTTCCGTCCTGGTGAACTTCTCAGCACCAAAACATGGACGCCTGGTAGTCCAATGACCCGAGGACAAAAGGGGGAGCTTGGGGGGCAGTGTGGGGACGAGTAGAACACAGGACACCCTGCCGCACAGGCTGAAGGTGCATGTGCTCCCTTACCAGGGGTCCTTGAGGTCTGCCACTTAGGTAGGCTCTCACAGCTCTGGGTGGGTAGCCTTAGTGTAGGAGCAGAAAACTGTTCCTGAGCACAGGACCTTGCAGAAAACGAAGACTTGGGGGGGGGGGGGGTCGTGTGTAAGAAAGACAGCCCTGCAGAAGGAGCTGGGGGAGGGGGGGGGTTTGTGCTCTCTTCCGGGACAGTCCGCCCCTGGATAGCACACACTCACCCGTCCAGATGGGATTCCTCAGCAACTAAACAGGGCTGTCCTGTAGCCCAATGATCCGGGGACAAAAGGATGAATGGAGCAAGGGGGGGTGGCAGTATCCAGAAGAGCACAGGAGAGCCTGGCGCATGCACGAGCTGAAGGTGCCCGGGCTCCCTTACAGGGGACCCTGAGGCCTGCCCCGTACACAGGCACTCACCGCTCTGGGTGGGTAGCCTTAGTGTAGGAGCTTAAAACTGTTCTTGAGCACTGGTCCTGCAAAAGAAAGACAGCCCTGCAGAAGGAGCCGGGGGAGGGGGGTTTGTGCTCTCTTCCGGGACACACTCACCCATCCAGATGGGATTCCTCAGCAACTAAACAGGGCCCTCCGGTAGCCCAATGATCCAGGGACAAAAGGATGAACGGAGCAAGGGGAGGGGGGCGGTATGCAGAAGAGCACAGGAGAGCCTGGCGCACAAGCTGAAGGTGCCCGAGCTCCCTTACAGGGGACCCTGAGGCCTGCCCGGTAGGCAGGCACTCACCGCTCTAGGTGGGTAGCCTTAGTGTAGGAGCTTAAAACTGTTCTTGAGCACTGGTCCGAGCATACATCAGGGCAGGGTTGGGGAGGGGTGCTGGGGGGGGGGCTGGGTCGTGCGAAAGAAAGACAGCCCTGCAGAAGGAGCTGGGGGAGGGGGATTTGTGCTCTCTTCCGGGACAATCCGCCCCTGGATAGCACACACTCACCCGTCTAGATGGGATTCCTCAGCAACTAAACAGGGCCGTCCTGGTAGGCTGGTTTTAATCCTGGGTCCCTCACCTAAAACCTCTCCCCTTCCTGATCACCTGCTTACTCCACTGTTATCCCATCTACGCTCCCGATTTTACTGACTACTCGTTACCTCAACCATGTGCCAATCCATGCCCACAGCGGATTAAAATAGGGGATCAAGTACTATTCTCTCCTCCAGACCAATGCCCCTCACCCCTTTTCCCCTAAATGGCAGGGCCCCTTTAAAGTAATTCTTGTAACTCCCACAGCTGCCAAGCTCGAGGGACATTCTCATTGGATTTACCTGTCCCATCTTAAACCTTTTACTCTTCCAGCTCAAGATACATCCTTGTATACAATAACTCAAACAGGGCCCTGTTTTCTTAAGTTCCAGAGGACACCAAGATCAGCCACTTTCTCTCCAGCTTCAGAAAAATAAAAGCCTCATCCTTACTCAACTCTCCTGTGCCAAAACTCCATATACTCTCCCTCTTCCTCTTTCTCCTATCTGCTTTACCAAATTCTCCACATCTCCAATGTCATGCTTAAATTTCCAGTTAACCACTCAGCTGTTATAACAGGAACCATCATTAAACATAGAGCCGGAGGTACAAGGACTGTCAAAAGCCCAGGTGGTAAGAAACAATAATGAGTTTGTAGCCCCAAACTTCAAAAAACTCACAAGACAGACTTTAATGTAACAGGTTTATCACTGACTGCAGCAGTGTTTCCTGGAGGTTAAGGTAATACCATGATGCAAAAGAAAAACCAGTGCCTTAGGATTTACTTCAGGTAAAACATTAAAGGGTCTAATAATTATCCTTTTCAATAATTTCCTCCTTCTTAGCCCTCCCACAATCTTCCATTCTATCATTGTTCCTCCCACAATCTTCCATTCTATCATGGTAATCATAAACTTTCAATATGTCTAAAATTTATTTCTTTTCAAACATTTTTTCATAAGCTCCAGTGAGTCAATTGGACCTACCTAAACAGACCAAACTCACTCAGATTAAGTATCATTTAATTCTTCTCTTATCATTCTTGGTCTCATGAACCCCTGGGAAATTCCCTCCTCCACCCCCACAAAAAGAACACCCCTCTATCTTACATCTTGGGACTCTCCTCTCTTAATCACTGGGATCTAAAATTTTTTTCAGACATAATTTTCTGCCTTTCCAGCATCTTGCGAGGCCCAAGCTGTCAGCCTGCCAGTTCCTCAGAGTCCGGAAAATACAACCGCAATCAGCCACCCCAGGACATGGTCAAGCATCTCAATTCCTTGATGCTCAGAAAGTCAGCGTGAAGCAGTCACGAGAGACCTTACAATGCCCCATTCCCATCCATTAAGACCCACCCCCAAATCTCCCAAATCTTTATTATAAACAAAAGGGTAGAATGTAATTATTCAGCCACAGATAAGACTGTACTTCTGGGTTCTAAAGGCAGGCACGTGTGGTCAGGCCCTCGGGCACAAAAGGCCCTGCGTGATCCACATGCACGCATGCATGGTTATATGCACATATGACTCAGCCAAACCCTTGTACACATGCGTGAGTCATCCACAATCTGCATCAGTGTGATGTAGTCACGCCAACCCCCTGTGTGCATGTGCAGGGCAGCCTTTAAAAGCTGGACACCCCATCTTTCGTGCTCTCTCTGCACCTCCATCTCCAGGCCTGTGCACACTCCCCTCTACTAAACTCCTAAGCGGGTTTGTTGGCGTTCCGTGTCTCCTTCTCACCCGCACCAGGTAATTTCACAAGGTCTTCAGCTTCCAGCACTCCGGCAGCTTCTACTCCTTTGTTTTGTTTTTTGAGACAGGGTTTCACTGTGTAGTCCTGACTGTCTTGGAATTCGCTCTGGCCTTGAACTCACGGAGATCCATCCACTTCTTCCACACCTAGCTCCCCTACCTTGTTGGATTGCTGCTGTTTGGTATATTTTACTGCACACAAGCATGACACAAATCCTGCCATGATTCTTCTGTAGTTTTTCCTTTTTTTTTTTTTATTTTTCGAGACAGGGTTTCTCTGTGGCTTTGGAGCCTGTCCTGGAACTAGCTCTTGTAGACCAGGCTGGCCTTGATCTCACAGAGATCCGCCTGCCTCTGCCTCCTGAGTGCTGTGATTAAATATTCTTAACTTCTTCCTGTTTTTCATATAAGAAAATATGATGAAAGCTAGACAGAGCAACATAGCAAAAAAAAGTTAATTTCTTGAAATAGAGATGAATCCAAACTTCATTTATGACAGAAGGAAACAAACTAATATGACCTGTTCAGTTTTGACTAAACCATACCGTTAAAAGCAATCTGTTTCAGGTCTTAGAGCAGACTTCATTCTCATTCAGATTTTTAGAAGTCTCTTTTTGAGGTAGTGGTGCTACAGGTCTTTAATTGAAGCACTCAGGAGGCAGAGGCAGGCAAATCTCTAAATTCAAGGAGAGCTAGTTCCAGGACAGCCAGGGCTACAGAGAGAAGCCCTGTCTCGAAAACAACAACAGCATTCTTTTTTGCACATTACCTTGGCCCCCTCAGAGAGTAGGCACTAGAGAACGTGAAGTTAGTTCCATGGGAGCCAGCAAACAGGACAAAACTTCCAAGCAACCTTGAACAACAAAACCATTTGAGCTACAAAGCAAAAGTGAAGAAAGGAGGGGAACGCATCAGAAGAACCACAAATCTTTGTATATCAACCTTGAAACTGAAGCTTAGATTACAAGAGGCATCTGTTCTCCCAAAGGACTAGAAGGGAAAACAGAGAATTGCAACTTCACCCTGGAAATGTGATGAGAAGGGTAACAAAGACTCCAGGGGCTGGAGACTGTACTGCTCAGTGGTTAGTGTTCGCCACTCCTGTCGAGCACTGAGGTCCTGCCCCCAGCACCTCCGTCAGGTGGTGCTCACAAGCACCTAGAACTCCACTTCCTTGGAATCCAATGCCCTTTCCTGACCTCCACAGGCACCTGCATGTGGTCTACATAAATTCATACCAGTACACATAAATAAAAGATACATTAAGGCTACAGAGATAGCTCAGGGTTAGGAGCACTCAGTGCTCTTGAGAGAACTGGAGTTCAGTTTCCAGCATGCAGGTGAGGTGGCTCACAACCAACCGTAACTCCAGTGCCGAGGACTCAGGCTTCCTCTTTTGATCTCTATAGGCACTGTGTGCATATGCACATACAGACACAAGCACACATAATTTACATAATTTAATAAAAATTAAAAATAAGCTGGGCGGTGGTGGTGCATGCTTTCCTTTAATCCCAGCACTCGGGAGGCAGAGGCAGGAGGATCTCTGTGAGTTTGAGGCTTGCCTGGTCTACAAGAGCTAGTTCTAGGACAGGCTCCAAAGCTACAGAGAAACCCTGTCCTAGAAAGCAGAAAACAAAACAAAAATTAAAAATTGAAACAGAGCCGGGCGATGGGGGTGCATGCCTTTAATCCCAGCACTAGGGAGGCAGAGGCAGGCAGATCTCTGTGAGTTCGAGACCAGCCTGGTCTACAGAGCTAGTTCCAGGACAGGCTCCAAAGCTACAGAGAAACCCTGTCTCGAAAAACCAAAAAAAAAAAAAAAAATTGAAACAGAAAACCCAACATCACAGGCTGATAGTCGACACGTTTTAGGAGACTAGGCTAGATGCAGAACACGTGTTTTCCCACCATGCTCTCCCGTTTTACTGCCCTTCCTACCCAGACGTTTGCATGGAAGGCACTATTCGCATATCCTTTTTGTTTGTTTGTTTGGTTGGTTGGTTGGTTTTGGTTTTTTGAGAACAGGGTTTCTCTATGTAGCAGTCCTAGCTGTCGTGGAACTTAGTTTGTAAACCAGGCTGGCCTCAAACTCATGGAGATCCACCTATCTCTGCCTTCTGAATGCTGGACTTAAAGACGTGTTTCACCATACCTGGCTGTCTCTAGATTCCTAAACCATGGATAGCAAAACTACATGGGGATCATGTAACTGAATGAGGTAGGAGGACCTGCAATGTCCTCTTGTGGATCTAGCCCTCCTGGGGCAAGACTAACTGTAATGGTTTAGATAAAACAAGGGGCAGCAGCAGCAGGCTGTTGTAGGAGGCCACTTGTTTGTTCCCAGCTGCTCAGACCTGAAATAACCACACAAAAACTATATCACTTGCAATCCTGTTTGGCCAATAGCTTAAATGTATTTCTAGCTAACTCTTTTTTTAAAATATTTATTTATTTATTTATTATGTATACAATATTCTGTCTGTGTGCATGCCTGAAGGCCAGAAGAGGACACCAGACCCATTACAAATGGTTGTGAGCCACCAGGTGGTTGCTGGGAATTGAACTCAGGACCCTTGGAAGAGCAGGCAATGCTCTCAACCTCTGAGCCATCTCTCCAGCCCCCTAGCTAACTCTTATAACCTAAACTAACCTATCTCCATTAATATGTATATTGCCATGAGGCTGTGGCTTTACCAGGTAAAGTACCAGTGCCTGTCTCTGGCAAGGCTACATGGCGTCTCTCCACTTCACCTTCTTTCTCCCAGAATTCAGTTTAGTTTTCTCTGCCTACCCTATTCTGCCCTGAGCAGACCTAAGACAGTTCCTTTATTAACCAATGGTATTCACAGCATACAGAAGGGAATCACACATCACCAGTGACAGGGGCTGCTGGTCCCAAGCAGGGAGTCACTTGGGGCAGCCAGTCTCACAAGGAGCCATGGGGAAAAAGGGGGAGTGGGTGGGGCTTGTCTCTTAAAGGGACAGTACAGACCATTACACTAACCACAGAAAACCCCAGAAGGACTACCAGCAATATAGGATTATATATAATTCCCACCCCTGTGCTCCACTGCCAAGTATGTAAAATATTTGATTTATAAAGAAACAGAAAATAGAGGTAGGGATGGGGTTTCAAAAAACCAGGCCCACACATGTAAGCTTGGCAAATGGTATAGTGAGCATGGAAATCAGAAACACAGCCACACACAGTACAGCTTACCATCCTGAATAGGAGTTGGGGTCTACAGGAACTGTCTGGTGCAGAGCTCACGATTCCAGTGCCTGGCCCCATTCCACTGTGGAAGTTCAAAGAAACATGACTGCTCTTCATGTGCACTGGGTTCAGTAAAATTCACACTGTCATAGAACGTGTGGACTGTGTCCAGTTGGGTCCCTGTGAGGAAAAAAAATATCCCACCCAGCCTGTGTTCATTTCCCAAATCTATTTTGTGTTCTGATATGGAGTCTTCACAAAGAGCCAAAGGCCTCAGACTGGCTAGACTTATTGTGGACTTCACGTGGAGCTCATCTTCTAAATGACAAGATTTCTCTACTAAAATGTTGATAAGAGACTTGAAACTTGGGCTGGAGAGATGGCTCCATGGTTAAGAGCCCTAACTTCTCTTCCAGAGGACCTGGGTTCAATTCCCAGTACTCACATGTTGTCTGTAAATAACTGTCTGTAATTCCAGTTCCAGGGGACCCAACACACATGACAAAACACCAATGCACATAAAATAAAAAAAAAAATAAAAGTGAAAAAAAGACACTTGAAATTCATTCTGAATTCTCATTTCTTCATAAATTCCCCATGCTCTTGTAAGTAACCCAATTAAGCTCACTGGTCCACCAAAGTGGGTGGGATCCTCCTTTGACCAGCTGTGTTCTCTCTGTGATGGGCTGCCCTTTGGTCACATCTCTCCAGAAGATATTAGTACAACAAGAGCCGTTCCCATCAGCCATCTTGTCAATTGGATGTCCCATCTGACAAAATGCATGGCCTTGAAAAAATTGATGGCAAGACAATCAAAATCCAAACAGGAGGTTGAAGCTACTTGGAGAGTGACCGTGGAAAAGCTCCCTCGTGTTCTTGTGCTGTACTCGAAGCAAAGTTGCTAACAAAAGACTAGTATCAGAACTTTACCCCAAACATCAACTACCCTGGGCCAGGGAGATGGTTCATCAGATAAAAGCACTTGGTGAGACAGCCCAAGAGCCTGTGTTTGAGCTCCAGAACCCACTAGAAGGTGAAAGGAGAGAGCCAACTCCACAACTCTGCCCTCTGGGTTCCACATGCCCACCATGGCACATGTGCATGCCCCCTGTGTCATACACAATAATAATGATGATGATGATGATAAATTTAAAGCATCCATCAGCTGTCCTGTGAAGTTGGATTACCAAACAACGCCTTCCTCTAAGAGTTGAAAGTAACAATTTTCAATGCCACAGAAGCTATGTGCCATCTGCCAGTGGGCTCTAATAGGCCGGTGACATTATAAATGAACATTACATTCTATACACTATAGATATCTCTCAGATGGGGCTGAACAGCTGACTGCATAACAGTGACCAGATGCCCAAAGGGAATTAGCCTGTGCCAGGCGATAAAGCCAATCACTGACCACACTGCCTGTGTACTGTATTGCTGTGCCTGGCACTGTTCTAGCCCTGGTCTTCTGTGTGTGTGTGTGTGTGTGTGTGTGTGTGTGCCATGCACAAATTCCTACAGACTTCTTGCTTGTCTTCCTTCCTTCCTCCCTCCCTCCCTCCCTCCCTCCCTCCCTCCTTCCCTCCCTCTCTCCCTCCCTCTCTCCCTCACTCCCTTCCTTTTTTCCTTTCTCTTTTTCGAGACAGGGCTTCTCTGTATAGCCCTGACTGTCCTGGAACTCGCTCTGTACACCAGGCTAGCCTCGAACTCAAAAGATTCTCATGTCTCTCCCTCCAGAGTGCAGTGATTAAAGGCATGCGCCACCACAGCACGCTCGTCTTTGTTTAGTGAGTCTTGAGAGAGAATCTTTACCCTCTACCAAACTAGGCTCAATTGAAAAGAAGATGATCTGGGCCGAATGCCCAGCAATAGTTCTTGCTGACCTCTAACTTTCAATTCCAAATCACAGGGACACGTATTTATTCAGCTTGATAAAAAATTAAAAATAAGCTGGCAGTGATGGTTCATGTTTCTAATCCCGGAAGACTGACATGTAATTTAAGAAAATACACAGAAACCTACACTTCGGGCATACTGGTGATCCGTAATTCCTGGGTGATGCCAAGCTTAGCACAGTTAACCTCATAGCAGAAAAATCATGCAAATAAATTTTTATCTTTCCTTAAGAAATTGTAATTCGTCACACTTTCCTCCTTCTCCTACCCTTTAGTTTTTTATAAGTGAGGAATACCAGTTGGGCAGAGGTGGCCCACACCCTTAATCCCAGCACTTGGGAGGCAGAGCAGGTGGAGTTCTGTGAGTTTGAGGCCAGCCTGGTCTACAGAGTGAATTCTGGGGCAGCCAGGACACAGAGAAACTCTGTCACACAAAAAAACAAAACAAAACAAAGAAAAGAGGATTACAAGAGATGAAACAGTCCTTACTTCAGAAGAAAATTACAAAATAAGCTCATTGGTTTCTGTTAAAAATGGGTCCCAGAGATCTGGAGGGATGACTCGGTGGTTAAAAGTTCTTCTGGAGGACTGGAGTTCAATTCCCAGCATCCCCAGCAGGCCGCTTACTCAATCAGCCTGTAAGTCTTCAGAAGGACCTGCTTTCTCTAGCCTCTGTAGATGCCTGTACTCACGTGCAAATATCTACACGCGTGCACACACATACACACACACACATGCACACACACATAATTAAAAATAATAAAATAGGGGGCTGGAGAGATGGCTCAGCGGTTAAGAGCACTGACTGCTCTTCCAAAGGACCCGGGTTCGATTCCCAGCACCCACATGGCAGCTCACAACTGTCTGAAAATGCAGTTCCATGAGATCTGACACCTTCACACCAACAAACATAATAAAGTTAAGTAAATAAATAAAAAAAAAGTTTTAAAAAAATAATAAAATAGATCTCAAAAAATTTATTTCTGCCAGCAAGGCACTCAACAATCTCAAATCAAACAGGTAAGTAAGGGGCCTGCTGTGGTTTTGTTGTTTCTCTTTGATTTGTTTTGTTTTGGGGACAAGGTCTCTCTACATAGCACTGGCTGTCTTGGAACTTACTATGGAGACCCAGATGGCCTCAAACTCACAGAGGTCCACCTCCCTCTGCCTGGGGTTAAAGGTCTGTACCACCACCCCTGACCTTGCTG
Organism: Microtus oregoni; assembly: GCF_018167655.1. Taxonomy (NCBI): domain Eukaryota; kingdom Metazoa; phylum Chordata; class Mammalia; order Rodentia; family Cricetidae; genus Microtus; species Microtus oregoni. The sequence goes on along the minus strand of NW_024543817.1, from coordinate 151,680 downwards.
CTGGGTTTTCGTTCCTGAGATAAAGGAGTTCTGTGTCTCACTGAGTGGTCAGAGTGCAGCCTTTCCATTCTTCAGTGTTTGGCTAACTCAAAATAGCACAGCGGATAAGCAAAGTGCAACTTTTGAGAAAAGGATGCAACCTTGAGTGAGTGTTTTGATTTCAAGAAGAGCTGACCCTGGAGGAATTTGAATTTCTGCCAAGTGGCTTTTGACATCTTTCAAATGGCCTTTTTGTCTTCTGTAACCCTTTGATAGAAAAGAAAGCACCTTTCCCACAGTTGTTAATTCAGAAAATAGTACATATGCCCTGCAGGCCCATTGCAGATCAAATGCTGGGAGTTAACATGTTCATCTACGTAGATAGGTGAGTGTAACTTCATTGCCACCAAAATATTTCAAATTTGATTTGTATTTTGTGTGTACATAAAGAAAAATAGGTGCTGGGCAGTAGTGGCACACATCTTTAGTCCCAGCACTCAGGAGGCAGAGGCAGGTAGATCTCTGAGAGTTCAAGGCAGAGTTCGAGTCCAGCCTGGTCTACAGAACAATTCCAGGACAGGCTCCAAAGCTACAGGGAAACTCTGTTTCCAATAACAAAACAAAACAAAGAAAAAAAAAAAAGAAAAAGAAAAGTAGACTGAAAGATCCAGATAAATCCAGACCCCCTAGCAGGAAGAGTAGAGTCAAAAATCTAGCAGGAAGGTAGAGCCAAAAATCTAGGTTAGCCGGTTCGGTGACTCTGTTCCAGGAACTGGCTGGCCACAAAGTTAGATTATAATCTTGAGAACAATCTTGAGAAATGGGGAGTTACCCCCTGTGATTATCACTGGTATTTTCAGAATTTTCCAATGGCGCCCTCCCTACCCCCTTTGGGTTGTGGTTTCTTCCCTTAAATACCCCTTCTCCCAGCTACTTGGGGTCGAACCCCTGCGTGGGATATGAGTCTTGGTCCCAGCGTGCTGGTTCCTGTCAATAAACCTCGTGTGATTGCAGCAAGGATGGTCTCTCATGAGTTCTTGGGGGGGGGGGGGTCATGTTATTCCAAAACTTGAGTGAGAGTCTCCCTACTCCGGGGGTCTTTCAAGACAAAATGATAGATTCATTCTTCCTAACATTTACTACTTAATTCTGCTGTTTGCTTCTCTTCATACTATACCTCTGGTTGTATCCAGTTCAGTGAGACCTATCAATAAAAAATGGTACCCATCAATAAAAATCAAAATTGTGGTGGTGCATGTTTTAATCCTAGCACTCTAGAGGCAGAGGCAGATGAATCTCTGAGTTAGAGGCCAGCCTGGTCTACAGAGTGAGTTCCAGGACAGCCACAGCTACACAGAGAAACCTAAAACCCTGTCTTGAAAAATCTAGATAAAACAAGCCAAAACCATAAATCAAACCAAACCTAAACAAAACAAAACTCCAGTGAATAGAGACAGCAGCCCCTTTTGGGCAGCAGAAGCTCACATACGTGAGGAAGCTTGGCCCTGAAGGCAGAGTCAACTCAGAAGAAACTAAGTCCATGTTTAATTGTGGATAACATGGAAACCACGAAGAAATAGACTGTTTTCTGTGGTATTTCATGTTATGGTTTTGGTCCCTGGTCCCTTTAAGAGACAAACCACTCCCACTCCCTCCCCATCCGCTAAGGCAGGCTCTTCAGCTTCCAGCCTGAGCTTGCTCTCTTTTCCATCTTCCTCTCAGAGAGGCAGCTTCACTTCTGCCTCTCTCCCCACTTCTCCACTTCCCCCTTCTCTGTCTCTTTCTCCTCTTTTCTCTCTCCCCCCTTCACCTTTTCCCCTCCACAACCCCCTGAATAAATATTCAACCTCACTCTGCAAGTTGTGTCTGTCCATGTCTCTGTCTCCTGCCCGCCTGCCATGTGTCTCTCTGCCTGGAACCAGCCACTGCTCGAGGACTGGCAACCATCTCTGGCTGCTCCCAGAGCCCACTGCCTGCCACCACATGGCCTGCCACCACCACTTGGGCCACTGCTCTGGGTGGGACTGGCTGCTCGCAGGGCCGGCTGTCTGCCACCACATGGCCCGCTACCACCATTTGGGACCTACAGCATTTCTGCTGCCTACTGCCGCTGGGGATCTTGCAGCATTTTTAAAAAAAATTATAAAATTTCACAATGGACACTATAATAGCTGCTTACAGCAACTTTTTGTAAATATCTCATGACCATCTCCTTATGGACACTTATAGCCAAGGAAGTGACAATCTCCTCAGCGTATTCCCATATAAAATGCTGATAATGGGGCTCAGCGGGTAAAGGCAGTTGCTGCCAAGCCTGACATTCTCAACCAGAACCCCAGGATCCACATGTTAGAGGCTGAGACCCAATTTCTGCAGGCTGTTTTCCGTCTTCCACACACCTACTGTGGCATGCGCACACACAGATAAATAAAAATGTCACTTTTATAAATTTAATATATTTTTATCAATTCTGTGAGAATGTCATATAGTGTATTTGATCATTTACCCCCTACTCCTCCCAACTAATTCCTCCAAGATCCACTCCCTTCTCCCCATACCCCTCCACTTCATGTCTTCTCTTTGATTTGTTTCTTTTAGAGGACACTATCTCACAGCAGACATCCTAGTCTTTACAATATTTCAATTTTAATATAGTGATAACAATACCAATTTCCTACAAAAATTGTGGTAGTGCTGTGGGAGAATCCAAGAAAAGTACTTCAAGCAAATGCATATATTTCAGAGAACAGATAAGCTGCTTCATACTTCTGTTTCTACTGTAGAAAATAGACTTCTGTGGGGTGTGGTGGTGCATGCCTTCAATCCAGTGCTCAGGTGACAGCGGCAGAGGAATCTCTGAGTTCGAGGCCAGTATGATCTACAAAGTGAGTTTCAAGCCAGCTAGACCGACATAATGAAAACTTAAGAGGAGGAGGTGGAGGGAGAGGAAGGAGTGGAGGGGGAGAGGGAGGAGGAAGAGGAGGAGAAAAAGGAAGAAGTGGAGGGGAGGAAGAAGAAGAAGAATTTATAAAAGGAAGGTAAATTTCCCATATCTGACCTTAATCTTTGTAGACCCAACTAGAAAGTTCTTTGATGGGGGCCGGAGAGATGGCTCAGTGGTTAAGAGCATTGCCTGCTCTTCCAAAGGTCCTGAGTTCAGTTCCCAGCAACCACATGGTGGCTTACAACCATCTGTAATAAGGTCTGGTGCCCATTTCTGGCCTGCAGACATACACACAGACAGAACACTATATACATAATACATAAATAAGTATTTTTTTAAAAAAGAAAGTTCTTTGACATGTTTCAAGATTGAATTTAAGTGTCCTCTGTCCATGGGCCCTTCTCCAATATCCTGGTAGGCAAAGCTGTGGAATGTCACTTTTGAGCACTGTAGATCAGGCAGCTAGGAACGTGTGTGTGTGTGTGTGTGTGTGTGTGTGTGTGTGTGTGTGTGTGTGTGTGTTGGGGCGCATGGTCTCTGAGGAGCAGAAAAGGTTCCCACCAGTCCCAACTTTGAAGTCCTTGCCTGCCATTCCCTGTACTTTAATTGCCATCTGCTGCTGCTCTTCAAACCAGAGTTAAGAGGATTAGTTAAGGGCATAGCCAGTTGCAGAACAGATTACATATATTATTTAACAGTAGTTCATAAAATCCCAGTGTAGCAGCTCCCAGAGGGTTGATTCCAGGCTCGCTTCTGTTTGGCCAATCTTGGAGTCTTTTCAGGGCTGCAGCCTCCTGAGCAACTTTCGCTGAAAGGATTGAAAGGGACATACATTAGCCACATGTTCCTGGGGTGGGGAACAAGAGAGAGAGCAAGAAGCAGATGAACCCCTCAGTCTTGAGAGGCAAAAGGGTTGCTAGAAGAAATACATGTGGGAACAGGCTGAAACATGGCTGAGAAAACTAAGTAGCTGAAAAGCCACGCATGCGCCTGGGGATGCATGCTTAGAGGAGACCTGAGAAGACCCCAGACTTTTACCACTGACTAAACTTTAAGTTCTGAACAAGCAGATTATAGGAGCGGGTAAAACTTCCAGAGACACAGTCTAACAAAGACCAGGTGAGCATTTTTATCTCTGCACCTATCGGGCATCCTGTTCGGTTATTTAGTGAACTGTGAAGCTATCAGAACAAAGAGTTCAGGGAATGCACACAATAGATAAATTCTCTACACAACCAGTGTCCAACATTAACCAGTGAGAAGCCTGGGTGGTGCTGCCTCACTGTGATCCCAGCACTCAGGAACTAGAGGCAACAGGAGTAGGCACTGAAGGCCACCCTGGGCTACATAGTGAGTTTGAAGCTAGCCCGGGCTGTGAGTTCCTGACTCCAAAATGCAAAACCATAAACTTAAATTCAAACCCAACTAAAACACCCTGCAGTCTGCAATGAACAGCAACTACCCGGGGAAGCAGAAGAATCTTACTGCCAAAGGTATCATATTATAATATTCACTTCCCCCCAAAACATGAGATCCACACAAAGAATTCATAAAGTATGACCTGCATACAGTAACGAAAATGAATAGAAACGATCCCTAAGGGAGACTAGACATTTTGCTTACTAACCGAAGACTTTAAAACAGCCATGCCTCCCCTAGTGTTTCTGAGGAGTTGATGTTCCCATTACCTAGTAAAAATTAACCCATTCTGGGATTGCTCTCCTCTGTGAATGCTCCCAGCTCCAGCCAGTTTTGTGTGAAATCATAATGGCAAAGAGACCTGTGGTTCACCCCAGGGTAACTTCCTTTGGCTATCACTAGGCAGCAAATCAAGATAAATCCACCTGAAACATGCTCTCCAGGCTACGCACTTTCTTTAGGAAGAAAGTCTTAAATTTCTTCACCCACAGCAGAAACTTACTTTGCTAAAAACACTTGCACCTTTTAGGAACTCTTCGAAACAAAGGCCACCATTTCGTGTCACACATTTGACATTTGACTACTATTGTGAAAGGCGTCTGTTTTTATTTCACAAAGCTATCTGGTGGAGGACCCACTTAACAGACCTACTGTCAACCAAAATAGAACAGATCAACCCTGTTATTCAAAATCAATGGATGAAGGGAAAGTGTGACATCAAATTTCCCCTTAATCGATAATGTATATCAACTGGCTAATGACTAAAAATGAATAGGGCAAAGCTTCTCCCCCAACAATATATGCTGTACTCTACTAGAATGGGCATATACACACAGGAAAACACAATACTGCAAGACAACGTAGAGACCAGCTCTTTTAATCCTCCCAATGGCTCTATGAGAAAAATAATTTTATCACCATTTTACAGATGAGTAAATCAAGGTGCAAAGAAGCTAAGTTACCTAAGAGAGCACAGCTATCAAATAATGCAGCCAGAGGTTCTGGGTTTCTTTTGTTTCTTCAAGGCAGCGTTTCTCTGTGTAACAGCCCTAGCTGTCCTAGAAGGAACTAGCTTTTTTTTTTTTAAGATTTATTTATTATGTATTCAGTGTTCTGCCTGCATGTATCCCTGCAGGCCAGAAGGGGGCACCAGATCTCATTGTGAGCCACCATGTGGTTGCTGGGTATTGAACTCAGGACCTTTGGAAGAGCAGGCAAAGCTCTTAACCACTGAGACATCTCTCCAGCCCCAGGAACTAGCTCTTGTAGACCAGGCTGGCCTCGAACTCACAGAACTCCGCCTGCCTCTGGCTCCGGAGTGCTGGGATCAAAGATATGCACCACCATGTCTGTTAAGGATCTGAGTTTTGATTCCCAGTACCCACACGGGAGCTTAAAATCATGTGTAACTCCAGTCCCGGGGGATCTGATGCCCTCTTGCAGTCTCCCCAGAAACTAGACACATACGTGATACACAGACATACACAAATGCAAAATACTCATATGCATAAAAATAAAATAATGCGGCCTGGCTGGTAGAAGTTAAATCTATAAGTGTACCTTAAAGGGTTAAATTGCAGGCCTGTCTAGTTCCAGTCCTGTCCCTGTGTCCTGGTCACCGTCATACAACACAAATGTACCAAATAACATTCTTTCCCAGCCACGATGGACTGTGTCCCCTGAACTCTGAGCAAAGATCAATTTCTCTCTTCTTGTTTAAATCAGTTATTCTGTCAAACTGACAAGAGGTAACTAATAATAACAGTTTGGTTCATCTGTACCTCAGGGGAAACTCTTCCTCTCCGGCTTCTTGCCTTTGCCGTCCCCATCACCACCGTCATTATTTTCCAACTCTGTTGTGGTGTTCTTTTATATGAGTAATTGAGAAACTATTACAATCAAGGGACATACCATTTAACATTTATATCTAAAGAACAACACAGATATATTATACATTTTACACTATCATATACCAGCCTCCCTCCCTCCACCTCCCTACCTTGGCAACCCAAGCTCTTGTTTAAAGTTTTTTTTATTGTTTTTATTGAGCTATACCGTTTTCTCCACTCCCCTCTCTTCCTCTCCTCTTCCCTTCTACCATCTCCCGTGACCCCCAAACTCCCAAATTACTCAGGAAATCTTGTCTTTTCCACCTTCCTATGTAGATCCATGTATGTCTCTCTTAGGGTCCTCTTTGTTATCTAGTTTCTCTGAGGTTGTGGATTATAGGCTGGTATTTCCTTTGCTTTATGTCTAAAAGTCCCTTATGAGTTAGTACACTATATATATATATATATATATATATATATATATATATATATATATATATATATATATCTTCATGGGTCTACAGCCCATGCCCTGAAAACACCATCTCCAGTGGGTTTTTACTACACTGTTGAGTGAAAACATTAAATCTGTGTAACCTGACAAAGGTGTGCCGCAGTCCTAATAATGGGTTCATGTTCCTTTTGGCTTTATTTCCCTAGGTTATTTTGACTGGCACTGCTTCAGAGCTCGTGGTCACTGATTTAGGCAGAAAATCACGAATTCTTCTGTGTCTGTGTTTCACGGCAAGTTTCTCAATTTAGTCAATTTAGGTTCTTTCAATTCATATTTAAGTGTGTGTATATAGAAACATATATATGTGAGTGTATATACATGTGTGCATATTCATGCATGTGTATATGCAAGTTGATCTGTGCATGTGGCTATTGTGTATTCTATAGCATGAATAATACAAACCCAGAGACAGATATTGGGGTTCAAGCTGAAGATCAGAAAAGCAAAGCAGTCAGCCACTGGCTCTTCTACCTCAGACTGAAAATGGGCAATCCTGTCTACTCTGTACTAATCCTCAGAATGAGACCTGTCTCCTCCCATCTTGTATTCTTCTCTAGTGCTGGAATTAAAGGCGTGCACCTCCACCACCTGGCCTCTGTGACTAACCAGTGTGGCTGCAGGGATTAAAGGGGTGCACCTCCACTGCCTGGCCTCTATGACTAACCAGTGTGGCTGCAGGGATTAAAGGGGTGCACCTCCACTGCCTGGCCTCTATGACTAACCAGTGTGGCTGCTGGGATTAAAGAGGTGCACCTCCACTGCCTGGCCTGTATGGCTGACTAGTCTGGCTGCTTTGCACTAATCTCCAGGCAAGCTTTATTTATTAAAACAGAAATAATAGGCCACTATAGTGTTCAGCAGAGGACACTCTATCAAATGAGCTATCCCGATTTTAATGGTTATATCAAGTGAACAGGATTGTACCTACTTTAAGACTGAGTGTGGATATAGCACCACCACACTGGCACTCCTGAGAAAAAGAGGACAAAAGTTGTAATAGGAAATAAATTTCTCATGCTAAAAGTGAAAACTAAGCCGAGCAGTGGTGGCGCACGCCTTTAATCCCAGCACTCGAGAGGCAGAGGCAGGAGGATCTCTGTGAGTTCGAGACCAGCCTGGTCTACAAGAGCTTGTTCCAGGACAGGCTCCAAAGCTACAGAGAAACCCTGTCTCAAAAAAAAAAAAAGAGTCTCTTAATAAAGGTGTGGTTGGGAGAGGGGGTAGGGAGTGCTAATCAGAAAACAGGGAAGAGACATGTAGGCTGGTCGCCTGTGATGACAGTAGCCTCGTGTGGATGTGCAAACTGACCGCATCTCTCCTCCACCTCTTTCCCTCCTCTTTTCATGCTAACACACAATCGAAATGCATGTGGCCACATACAGGAAATAAAAGAGGTAAAAATTTATAAAAAACATCAACTCTGTATCATTCTGGGTTCTAGCTTTTGGATAATAATCAGCTAGAAGCCTACTAGCATAATAAACTGCTTCCTGGTTAAAAAAAAAAAAAAGCCCGAGGATTCTGTTTCTTGGACTATAAAGCTTGAAACAAAGGGCCTGAGGATAGAGCTCAGTTGGTGGAGTGCTTGCCTGGTTTGATCTCTATCACCACGGTAGGCGGTAGAGGTAGGGGTAGGGTATGTTTGTGTGTGTGTGTGTGTGTGCATGTGCATGCATGTGTGTGCATGTGTGTGTGGTGTGTGCATGTGCGCCTCTGATCTAGCCTAGGCCCATTTTACAAATGAGAGACCATCCATAGCAATGACCCAGGACCCCCCCCCCCACCCCTGCTGCCTCCTTCACTATCCTTCTGACACTTCCTGCAACTGCAGGACCACAGCGCTGTGTGATTCAGGACCCGCCCCCAGATGGATCCAGATCTAGATTTGGGCTTCAAAGAAGAAAAGGTGGGACACATCTACCTGCATACAGAGAAAAGAGAGGACACTTGATATTTAAGACGGCAGCAAGCGGGAGAGATGGCTCAGAAGTTGAGTTTGTAACTGCTCTTTTGAAAGACTAGAGTTGAGTTCCCAGCAGGCATCTCTGGCAACCTCACAACCACCTGGAACTCCAAGTCCAAGGGAGATTTTGCCCTCTTCTGGCCTCTTGGGGTGCTGTCGTGAATGTATTGTACACTCACATGTATACAAGACAGCAGCAACGGCTGAAGAGATAGCTGTCCCAGCCAGGTATCAGTGCAGATTCTAAAGTCACCTCCTCAGGTCACTGCCCCAACCGTGCCACTAAGACTATACCCTTTGTGCGTTTGTTTCTTTACTTTGCCAGCCACGAGGGTGAGGATATTCTCACCATTGATGTCCTGTATATATCTGTAGCTTCCACTTTGGGTGGTAGAGGCAGGAGCATCAAAAGTTCAAAGTCATCCTTAGCTGTAACAAGTTTGAGGTTAGTTTGGGTTAGATAAAACAGGACCTTAGGGAGAAACAAGATGGGCTTGCTGGGGATGCTAATGGTTTCTTTTGTAGAAATCTGAAAACTGAACCGCGGCAGTTAGATAAAGCATGGTGAGGGGCTGTTCTCAGGCTCCTATTGGTGAGCATATAAAATTTCCTCTCAGCGCCTAGTTGTCCTCAGCTGTCGCCTCTGATCTAGCCCAGGCCCAAATTTCTTCCTGCTTGAATGGTCACTAGCTGGCCTGGCTAATTCTACCATTAAACCCATCCCACATTCTGAGACCAAAACAATGAACCGTAAACTCACTCTCTTACCCTCTCATTCCTGAGACAATGAAGTCTAAACTTATCTGTACAATGCCAAGAGCCTTCTCATTGGCTCACATCCCAAATGCCAGTCACCCCCATTTCCTATACCTCCGAATATGCTTGCTTCTACCTCTATTCTGGTCACTTGTTTAATCCCTGTCCCAAGAACCCAGCAATGTCACTCATTCACAGATTGGTTTTTTTTTTCTTTTCTCTTTCACAGATTGTTAAATGATGATGAGATTCTGCATAATTTTTGCTTTGTTTTGTCTTTCGAGGCAGGGTTTCTCTGTGTAGCCTTGGCTGCATAATATCCAGCCAAGACAAGCTCCATAGAGGCCTGGGTTTCACAGTAGTTTACCCCAAGGCAATACCTGGTTCCAAGAAAGACCACCAACTGAGACCATCCAAAAGGAAATTCCTAACATTCCAACCATTGTAGATAGGATCACCTGCCAGCACACACCCTTTGCTTTTCACCAGGACACCCCTAGACAAACGGTAGCCAATCAGGGGTCCTGAACCTTAGAAATCCCTCACCCCAACCTTTGCTATTATGAAAACCTCACCCCAGCTGAGCTTGGGGCTCTCCAATCATGCCAATACATTGGACACGTGGAGAGTATGTGCTGAAACTTGAATAAGAAAAATATGTAAAAGTTCTTTGCTTTTACATCCAGGACTTGGTTTCCTAGATGGTTTTTGGGGACTCTGTGATCTGGGCATAGCAGCTGTCCTGGAACTCACTTTGTAGACCAGGCTAGCCTCGAACTCAGAGATCTGTCAGCCTCTGCCTCCCAAGCTGAGGCTAAAGGTGTGTGCCACTACTGCCTGGCCGGTGCTATACAATTTCACTGGAAAATGTGGTTTATTCCTAATTTGTGCCAGGATATTGGGGAAATAGTATCACAAAACTACGCTAAGCAGTTCCTAGGCATTGGTAGAAAAGACAGACAACAGGCAATCGATATGCAGCTTGGTGAGAGGTTTGTGATCTAGGGCACTGCGGGAACCAGAAGAAAAGCATTCAACCTACACTTGAAAGACTCCCGGGGTCTGGATTTATCCTGGTCTTTCACACTCACAGTGCAAAGGCTTCCCAAAGAAGTGCTGTCAAGAAGCTGAAGAGTTGGCTCAGTGGTTAAGAATACTTGCTGCTCTCGAAGAGGACCTGGAATGGTTCCTAGCACTTAATGGCAGCTCACCACTGCCCATAATTCCAGTTCCAGGCAATCCAGCACTGTCTTCTGGCCGTCATGGGCACTGCGCGCGCATGGTGGACTTACATACTTGCTGGCAAAGACACTCATACACAGAAACATTTAAAATTAATTAATTAAAAAAGAAAGAAGGAGATGGTGTTATGACTCTTAGATATTTGTTTGCTTTGTCCTATTCCAGTGTGTTTTCATTTTATTTATTATTATTATTTTTTAGATGCCTGTTTGTTTTCTTCTTTTTTTCTTTTTAATTTTCATATATATATATATATATATTTGTTTTTTGAGACAGGGTTTCTGTCTCCTTGGCTTTCCTGGAACTCGCTCTGCAGACAGGATAGCCTCAAACTCACTGACATCCTCCTGCTTCTGCTTTCAAAGTGCTGGAATTAAAGGTGTGAGCCACCACCCCCTGATTGCCTGTTTTGTAATGGGGGTGTGGAATTGGAAGGGAAGAGAGGCGAGGAGGATCTGGGAGGAGTTGGGGAATTCGGAAATCATAATCAAAATATATTGTATAAAAAATCTATTTTATTTTGTTTTATTTTTGGTTTTTCGAGTCAGGGTTTCTCTGTGTAACAGCCATAGCTGTCCTGGTACTCACTCTGTAGACCAGGCTGGCCTCAAACTCACAAAGATCCACCTGCCTCTGCCTCCCGAATGCTGGGATTAAAGGTGTGCGCCACCACCGCCCAGCTGAGAAAAAAATCTATTTCAGATAAAAGAAAAATAGAATACTTAATTAATTAAAAAAGAGAGTAGAGAGATTATGTAATAACTCTAAGACACACAGGATGACTAGAAGGGGAAGTAGCATTTTCCCGGCACAAACAACTAAACTGACTAAGGCCTGGACAGAGATCCAGCAGTTTGGGCTGATTGAAAGGTTGAAGAGGTGAAGAGGAGGTGAAATTATTATGAGCACATATGAAAGGGATTGTTTGGTTCTGCTGATTAAAACGGAAGAACCAAAGAAGACAGTGCAGACAGTGGCAGTTTCAACACTTCTTTGTTATCTTTTCAAAACACCCCCCCACACCCCTAATTGGTTCCAGTGCACAAGACACAAGCTCAGGAATTGGTAATTAGTTTTCTATTCTGTTTCTCTACCAGAGAGGCTACTCGGGTTCATTTTAGCCAGAGAATGTTGTAGTAGTCACGCTGTGGTCAGGATCTGCCCCAAATCTCAATAGAATTGAATTTTTTGTTTTCCACAAAACCCATTTTTGGTTCAAGTGACAGACACTTTGGGACGTATCTTTTCCATGTGATGATTCAGTGGTATCTGCTACTTTGATTTTGTGAACCAACTCCTCTATATATTCTTTTATTAAATGGGCATTGGTGTTTTACCATGGGTGTCGGGTCCCTTGAAACTGGAATTATAGACAGTTGTGAGCTGCCATGTGGGTGCTGAGAATTGAACCTGGGTCCTCTGGAAGAACAGCCAGTGCTCTTAACCACTAAGCCATCTCTCCAGCCTCTCTCCATATAGTCTATAAGTGACTGTGAAAGCAGGAAGAGAAACTGATGGCAGAGCTAAGACAATTCAATAGTCTAGTCATAGAAGCATCATATGCAGCTCAGTCAGTGATAAAGCAATTGCCTTGTATAGACAAGGCCCTGTTTTGTCCCCAGTATTTAAAAGGACAGGAAATAAGTGTGTGTGTGTGTGTGTGTGTGTGTGTGTGTGTTGTTTTTTTTTTTTTTTTTTGAGACAGGGTTTCTTTGTATAACACTGCCTGTTCTGAAACTCATACTGCAGTCCAGGCTGGACTCAAACTCAGAGATCCACCTGCCTCTGCCTCCTCAGTGCTGGGATTAAAGGCGTGCGCCGCTGCCACAACCACCACTTCTGGCCCATGATCAACATTTTGAGGGCCCACCAAAGAGTTTTCCACAGCAGCTGTACCATGTTGCAGTTTCATCAATTCAGCACATGTCCCAGTTTCTACATTGTCCCCAAGTGTCATTGCCTGTGTCTTGTGTTATCTTAGTAGGTGTGAAGGAGACTCCTGTTTTTAATATGCTTCCTCCGTGACTGGTGATATTGAACATCTTCTCGTGTGATTACTGGCCTTTTGCTTATCATCTTTGGAGAATTATCTATCCAGTTCCTTTGCTAACCAAAACTATTTCCAGAGTAAAATATACAGAACTAGAGGTTATCATTCCAAGCATCCCAAGGGTGCAGTCCAGTGGGCCTTCACATCACTGTGCAGCAATCAGAGCTCATTCCCAGGACTCCTTTCAGCACGCCAGACCGACACTGTACTCAGTAAGTAAATCTCCCTCCTCCACCCCTGCCAACCATCATTCTCCGCTCTTTATGAATACAGCTGCTCTTGGTACCGCACACAGCAGCTGCAATCCTGTGTGTATCTGAGGACCAGCTCTGCACGCCTGCAGAAGAGGGGTATTGAAATTTTGCCGGAGGTTGTATTGAATTGTAGGTCAGTTCCGAAGTTGCTCCCATCTTAACACTAGTAAATCTTTTACACTTTGAACTCAGATGCCTTTGCATGGGTTTACGTCTTTAATCTCCTTAGAACATAATGAACCTTTAGAGCACGGGCTTTGCATCTTTCCTGGTAAATCCCGGTCCTCAGAATACGGCAAAGGATAATGATTTCATTATCTTTATGTGTTTTTTGTATTGTTACTGTAACCTTTGGAATGAGTAGTTTTTAATAAGAAACCACTGTGATCAACCTCTGAATTTACAGCCAGAAGTTGTGACTCTTCCTGATGTGAGCAGGGGCAGCCAGGAAAGGGACCAGGACCAGTAGCCTCCGTCTACATTTCCCAGTTGTTGTTTTCAGAGATTCCAATCTTTTTCAATGGCCCACATAGTACTGAAGCTTAAAAACTGAAATATCCCAATTACTATGTTTGGTAATGTGTAAACAATCGACTTCACTAATGAACTTAACATTATCATAAAGATTCCAAACCAATCCCATCCTATTAGAGGAAGGTGGATGTAAAACTTTGGTTGTTCCTAGAACTTGTCCACCTGGCAAATATAAAATTTTAAAGGGTATGGGGCCAGGGAGATAGATGAGTTTGTAAACTGTTTGCTATAAAAGCATGCGGGCCAGTGTTCAAACCCGCAGAAGCCATTAAAAAATTTGGGGATGCCTGGTGATGGTGGTGATATGCGTCTTTAATCCCAGCACTCAGGACGCAGAGACAGTGGATCTCTGAGTTCAAAGCCAGCCTTATCTACAAAGCAAGTTTCAGGACAGCCCGGGGCTACACTGAGAAACCCTGTCTCAAAAAAATAAGAAAAAAAAGGAGAGAGGAAGAAAAAAAAGAAAAGAAGGAAGGAAAAGAAGCAGGCATCTAAAATTAATAAAATAAGATAAAACAGTTTTGTGCCTTCCTTTTTCTATAGTTTCTGGGGGTCAAATTCAGATCCTTGTGCTTGTGAGGCAAGTCCTTGACTGTCTGACACAATGGTATGCACTTATGCTTCCAGTACTGTGGAAACAGGAGAGGAGATTCCTAGGGCCTGATCCCAGCCTGCCTAAGCTAACTGGTGAAGTTCCAAGCCAATGAGAGACCCTGACTCAAAAAGCAAGCTAGATGGCTCGTGAACACTAGAGGTTATCTATCCTCTGGGCTCCACAAGCGCACATGTGTATCTCACCCATGCATACACCTTCACAGACAATAACATACATACAAAATAGCAAAAGAAACCTTAAAAGAGCATCTACTAATGAATGTCAAGGTCTTAATAAAAAGAGCCAAAGGCCAGGAAAGATAAAGTAATAACAAAGATTGGAACTAATGTTATAAACTGAAATCTAATAGAAAGAAATACAAAAGAATAATGAAAAATACTTGGTTCTCTGGAATGATTAATAAGATTCATAAACCATTACCCTAAGTAGCCAAGAGACAAGGAGGAAAGACCCAAATTGACGAAGGGGGTTTTACAAGAGATAACAATGCACTCCAAAGAGTCAGAGATTATACTGAAAATGTAAGCTCTAAAACAATGGAAAACTAAGAAAACTGATAAATGTCTACATCCATATGGTTTACCAAAATTGAACAAAGGGGACATTGAAAAACTAAACAGATAAATAACAACTCTGGAGAACTAATACAAATAATAATTTAAAAAGGAAAACAACACTTCCAATTCATTCATAAGAGTAATGAGGCAGATCTTCACTATATTAGAGTACTAAGGCCAAAGGAAGAAATAGAATGGATATAAATAGGGAGCAAAGAAGCCAAATTATCTATTTATAGATATTAGTAACTTATACTTAGGAGCTATAGAGACTCCAACAAAATGCTATTGGAAATGGGCAGGTACAGTAAGTATCAGAACACAAAACATAAACTATCAGTAGCTTTGTAATCTACCCATAGAAAACAAGAAAACAACCCTATTTATAATAACCTCAAAATGAATGAAATATAGAAGAACAAACAGCTAAGCCTGGTGGCGCACACCTTTAATCCCAGCACTCGGGAGGGCAGAGCCAGGGGAATCGCTGTGAGTTTAAGGCCAGCCTGGCCTATGGAATGAGTTCCAGGACAGTCAGGGCTGTTTATTACACAGAGAAACCCTGTCTCAAAAAAGAAAAAAAAAAGACTGAAAAGGAAGAATAAATGTTGCCAAGCAGGAGACTGAACTCTACAGTGCAGAAAATGATGACAAGAGGAGCTGGATGGGCTTCTTCTCCTCCACGCTCAGAGATTAGCAGAACGGATAGTGTGCCAATGGATCTTGGGCTGAATGCAATTGACAGGCTCAAAGCAATGCCCCAAATTCTAATTATATTATTCACAGGACTATTAAAGCAATTTAAAAACATCATATGTAGGATCAAAAGACCCCTGGGCATCCCTGAGAAAGCATAGAAGTGTAATATCATATTAGTTAATTTCAAATTACAGTATAGAGACATAGTAACAAAGCCACATGTATTGCCATAGAAAAGGTGTGCAGAACAAGGACAATGACACAGAGAAAACCAGAAGTAAATACCTACAGTCATCTGATTTATGACAAAGGTTAATAAACTATACATGTTTGTTGGAGCGAAGGCTTAGCAGTTAAAAGCACTTACTCGGCTTAGATCCCAGCGCACACACGGCAGCTCATAACCATAATTCAAGTTCCAGGGGATCTGACACCCTTTTCTGAACACCCCAGGCACCAAGAAGGATTAGCTTTTACAAGTCTGCTTTAATCTGTTGTGTGGACTGCCTACTCTTGTGATACATGCTTCAGAGACAAAATTTTCTCTTTACAATCATCCAGAAAGGCCATTAACATATCCAAAAGACATCGGAGGGAATTTCTATTTCTCAGGATCTGTTATTTCAATAGCCACCTAGGCAAAGAGTGGTACAAGTGTCTCTTTAGGACACCCTTATTTCTGCCAGGATGGCTGCACTACCAAGCCCATGGCCACAGTGCCCCCTCTCTAATATCACCTTTTTGTGAACAATATTGATTTTATTTTGATAACTTTATAATGTATAAAAATACCAACATATATTTAAAACATCCAACTTATAACATTATTTATAATGAGGTGTATCATCTATTAGCAATGATAGTAAAAATGACAGAACAAACCATCCCAACATTAACAAACTAGATAATTTATATGGAACAGAGTCCAGGAGTCATATAAAAGTGTCTTCACACACAAGTCAGTTCTTCAGTTTTGGTCTTTTAGATTTACATTTTAAGTACACCGAGCATAAAGCAGTACTTACCTAAATCACATTTTGGCAATTTAATCGCCTTTTACGTGTAATATACTAGCTAGTTCTTCTTAGGACCTAATAACATGGTCCTTCATCTATTACATATAGAATTATGAAAAATCCTACCCACATCCAGAATGTTATTCTGTGATTGGGATGGGACTTCTCATAATCTCATCATGAAAGGCAGATTTTTATGAAGATCTTTAAGGAATGTAGTTGGTAGAGGGATCCTTCTAGATGTCCAAACTGTTCAGGGACTTCATCCAGCATGCATAGGAAAAGGCAGCAATGTATGGTGCCCTTTGAGGTCCTACATCAACCTGATCCCTTAAAATTTCTGCCTCCATATTTCACACCGTTCTCTCACTTTTTCTGATGACTCCACTGAGCTTTTCCTCAGACACAGCAGGCACACGCTTGAGGTGCTCTCTCTCCACAGGTGGCTCCTTCTGCCTGGGATACTGTACCTCCAAATAGGTGCCTAGCTAAAGCCAGGGCAACGAAGGTTGTGGCAATGAGAAGAAAGGGTTCTGGGATGGTATCCCATCCCACCACACACACTAACGGAGTTCCAGCACAAGTACATGTAGCTATTGAAAGTCTCAAAAATGTTGCACAATCACAAGGCCCACACCCTCCAGGAACCTTGATGATGAATAGTGACCAACCGCTGTGTGGCCGGTCCTTAGATTGGACATCACAATGGGATTTTTATTCTTGCGGAATCTGGTTTTTTTTTTGCCACCCTTCCCAAGTCAAACCTTTGAACCTCTTAGGGAAACACAGAAAGAAGCCCCCTCTCCTATCTCCACCCCCACCATTGCTGAGCACCTCAGGGCATCAGCTCTTTATCTGAGTGAGTCTTTCCTACTGGTTAGCACACAACGGGTATGGAAAGCCATGTTTCCCAATTTAGTTTATTTTGTTAGCAATAGGAGTGTGGCTTCATAACATCAACACTGAAACCAATCAGTTCCACACACAAACTAGGGGCCCACACACTGGCCACAACTTTGCTATCAGGCTCCATTTTACAAAGAAGCTCACCTGCCTCAAGGACCTGCAGACTCGTGCTGTTAGCACATGCTCAGGATTCTGAGTCATATTCCCGCCTTCTTCAAGAGGAGAAAGATAGACATCCCCTCCCCCCAGGAAAAGGAGCAGGTTCACCTTGAGGTATTCCTTTTTATCTCCTTTCTCCACCACTCAAAACGCATTGGAGCTCAGGGAGACCTGAATGGCCGGGAGAGACTGTTGTTACCATCTGGAATGTCCATTCTGGGGACATTGGCTCTCATAGCGGGCGTGGAGGTCCTCGTGCTCACAGATAAGTGCTAGGGGAACCAGGCATGTTAAACACACAGAGTTGTCCCTTCAAAGGGAGGATGCATAACTGTTATCCACGAGAGCAGACGGAGTTAATAGCTTGGAAACCTTTACGTGTATGAAGAGACCACACCGTCTCCTACCCCTAGACCTTATAGCGTGCCAATCTATAGAACCTATCTTTTTTAGAAGGTGTCACATGTAGTCAACCTACAGAACCCACCTTTATAGAAGATGTAACATGTACTGTTCAAAGAGTTTCGAGGTAGGCGTGTCATAAGCTTTATTGTGTGCATGGGATGGAGTTATTTATCACCAGGAAATTTTTTACCAAATCATGCTGTGTTTAAATATGCCTAACATAAACTACTTGGGGTCAGACTCCCCATGTTTGAACCAATGCTGGCTAGTAAGTCCTGTGGAACTGAAGTACCTTCTTGCCCCCACAGTTCCTGAGTCCTGAGAAAGGCAGACATTCTCTTGGTGGGCTAAAGGAAAGGGGACAAACTCCCAAGGGGTTGAACTGAGTTTCCCTTGGCAAAACTCGCTTTGATATTTCCAGGAGATGGGAAACATCGCATGGTGTGTGAGCATCTGGTCCTGCTTTCCAAGGGTTTTGTGTTTGAAAGCAAGCAGGGCAGTGAGCCAGTCTTCAGCTGTGCACAGGACAACAGGAAACACAGTTTAGGGCTCTCTCTTTTGCCTACCCATGCCCCAGAGTTGGCAGAAAGGAGACATTTAAGGAAGACGGGTGGAAGTCTGCCAGTGGACGGTCAGTCTAACAAAACATGGGCAAGTCTGCTGGGGTGGGTGGTGTCTGTGCTCTGAGTGATAGGAATCTAGTTTGTGTCCAGTTGCTTAGGTATGAAGAACGCCTGACCAGGGGATTTAAAACCTGGGATTTTCTTTTCTTTTCCTTCCTTCCTTCCTTCCTTCCTTCCTTCCTTCCTTCCTTCCTTCCTTCCTTCCTTCCTTCCTTCCTTCCTTCTTTCCTTCCTTCCTTCCTTCCTTTCTTATTTTTTTGGGGGGTGAGGGTGTTTTGTTTTGAAGACACGGTTTCTCTGTGTAGCTCTGATTCTTCTGGAACTCGTTCTGTAGACCAGGTTGGCCTTGAACTCACAGAAATCTGCTCTGCCTGCTAAGTGCTGGGATTAAAGGTTTGTGCCACCACGGCCTGGTTCATAGCCTGGAATTTTTATCAATTAGTATTTAATTCTACTCAACAAGAGAAGCACAAGGATTTTTATGTTTGTTTAAAAAAAAACAACAACAACAGCTAAGTCCTTGATGTACACAGCAGAAAGCCCACCGGTTTCTCACCCTGGGAACCTGTATTCCAGTCATTGAGGAGGGGGATGAGAACAGCCTCCTCTTTGGTCAGTGCTAGTTGCATAATAGTAGGTGTCCCTAAGGGGCTCTCCGTATGCAGGTAAAATAATATCCTTTAACCTGTGCAAGGCATGCATGTTTCCAGGGTGCAAGGCATGCATGTTTCCAGGGTGCAAGGCATGCATGTTTCCAGGGTGCAAGGCATGCATGTTTCCAGGGTGCAAGGCATGCATGTTTCCAGGGAGTGGCCGTGTGGGCACAATGGAAAGAAGCAGACGCTGCGAGTATCCTTGTTTAACAGCTGCACCCTGTTCAGGACGGTTTAGAACCGTGCTTAGAGTTATAAGGTTGACCTTTGTAGGAAGCTGGGCTTTATGACTAAGCAATCTGGATCCCATCTTCATGCTCTTGACCGTGGCCTTCCACTGTGTGTCGTTGCCAGCAGATTGTGCTTTACAAAGAAAAGGGGCACAAGCGGGACTTGAACTTGGTTACTCTGCCTCCAGAATCCCACACAGATCACTGTTATGCCCAACTTGTCTGTCCTCTGGTTCAGAAATCAGAGCCATTCTGTTTCTAGGAGATGGCTGTCTACCTTGTCTTTCTCTTGGAAGAATTGTTTGTGGCAAACGTTATTAGCTTTTCAGATTAATAAATAGAATCTGGTGTTTACCTGTCTTATAGGTGAAGCCAAATTAAAATCTGTGCCAGGAGTTGTGACGGGTTATTCTGGTGATTATGGCTGGACAGAATCACTTATATCCTTTAATGCTGATGTTGTGACGGGTAACACACCTCTGAGTGTCTGGCAGACAGTTACTGCTGAAGTAGAATATCGACACACCAGTGGATTGAAAGCTACTCAAGGAAGATTTGCATGAATTGGGGGATAGTTTCTTTTCTTAATGGTGTTTCAGTATTGTTTCTATTTTTAATTCAACCACTTACAAGTGAGCGCTCTAGTATATCTAGAGGGTTTTGAAGTTCTTTACCCTTGAAGTTTTAGGTTCTTTTCTTACTTTCTCCCGCACCCTTTCTTTTGCTTGAGACAGACAAGGAACACACAGAGATCCTCTTGCCTCCCCAAGTGCTGTGCTGGGATTAAAGCCACATCCCCCACATCCAGCCCTAGCCTCTTTTCTAATAGTTGTAGTGCTCTCTCTATAAAAAAAAGGAATACATGCAAGAAAGGCAGGGCCTCCTGCTGTAGCTCAGGCACACCTGAAATTCACTTCCGAGCTTTGAGCTCGTGATTTTCTGATCTCTGCCTCCAGAGTGCTAGGATTAGAGGCATGTGCCACCATGTCTGGGTGGGGAGTGGAGGGGATGTAAGGAAGAGTCCCAGCATGCAGCTGGAGCCAGCACTTCACAGTCACACGGCCCAAATAAGGTATCAGAGTGCAGAGAGGTCTAGCTATTCCAGGAGTTTTCTGTGATGGTTCCTGGGTAGGCTATGGCATAGGACAGATCTTCATGATTTTACTAAAGGCTGCCCTCCAAGGCAGATGGAGACCTGCTGCTGCCAAGGCCTTTGCCTCACCACCAAGCTGGATGGCGGTTTAGGGAAGTTGGGTGGCCAGTTAACTCTTTCAATGCATTTTGTCAGTGCTTGAAGCACAGAGTTTTGTAAACCATCACGTCATGCCTAAGTGTGGTCCTGCATGCACACTCTTCCTCAGAATAACTGTTTAAATGTTTTAGGACAAACTCTTGCTCACTAGCGCAAGCTAGCCTTGAACTAATTGGGTTCGAGGGATCCTCCAGCCTCAGCCTTCAAGGATCTGGGAACCTCGGGATTTCATTGAACACAATGAGAAACACCAGGTTTGAAGCGCTTCTTGAACAACATTTTAAGCCAATGATTCTCAACCGATTTGGGGTATATCTCAGATATTTACATTGCAGTTCCTAACAGTAGCCAAATTACAGCTATGAAGCAGTAATGAAAATAATGTTAAGGCTGGAGTCACCACAACATGAGGAACTGTATTAAAGGGTCTCAGCATCGGGAAGGTTGAGAACCACTATTTTAAAGATTTGAATTTACTCTTTTGGTCCTATTTTAAGTACTTGTTTCCTTATGCTATAGGTGGATGTTGCCCCTGATAAATCTGTGACCACCAGCCTATCATACCATGGATCCAGATATTTGTTTGTTTCTTTTTTTTTTTTTCTTCTTCTTCTTCTTCTTCTTCTTCTTCTTCTTCTTCTTCTTCTTCTTCTTCTTCTTCTTCTTCTTCTTCTTCTTTTTTTTTTTTTTGGTTTTTCAATACAAGGTTTCTCAATAGCCCAGAACTAGCTCTTGTAGACCAGGCTGGCCTCAAACTCACAGAGATCCGCCTGCCTCTGCCTCCCGAGTGCTGGGATTAAAGGCATGTGCCACCACCGCTGGGCTGGGATCCAGATCTTTAGTTGGCCATGTTACCTGTGTAAAGAAAAATACTTTGTATGTTGAAAACAATTTTTTTCTTTTCTCTCAGCCATGTAATTGAAAGTATGGTTTATGTGTCCAAGCACATAATGATTAATATTTTGGTAATATTTTAAAACTGAAATTGTTTCTACCTTTGATGCCATTCAGTGGCTTTTTAATATTTGCAATGGACTTTGGGCATAGAAGGGAAAATGCAAAACAGAGATGAGAGGGCAATATTTGTAAAATTCATGCTATTGTTTATTAGGTACCCATCAATGAAATGTACTTTATCTCTGGTCAGTCTCTCATAAAGTCAATCATTTTCTCATTCACATACATAGTTTCCTATACTAAAAGATACTCTATTTGATATATTTGAATAGAGACAGCATCCTAAAATAAGTGAGGATAGATAAGATTCTGCAGTGGGCTATGATGTGCTTGCCTCGCAAGCCCAATGGCCTGGGTTACATCCTTGGGACCCGCATAAATGTGGAAGGAAAGATACACTCCAGAGACATCTGACTTTCATGCCTGAACGCTGGCATGTAAGTCCTATTGAACACACAATGAAAAACACTTTTAGCCAGGCGGTGGTGCTTTAATCCCAACACTCGGAGGCAGAGGCAGGCGGATCTCTGTGAGTTCGAGGCTAACCTGGTCTACAAGAGTTAGCTCCAGGACAGGCTCCAAAGCTACAGAGAAACCCTGTCTCAAAAAACTAAAAGAGAAAAAAGAAAAAAAGAAAAACACTTTTAAATACTGAAAATGCTTAAAAATAAGATGGGATGGGCGTATAGTTTTTTGTGTATACTGTGTGTCTACTGTTGAATTCTATTTCTTTGAGATTTTGTTTATATTCAAAACTATAGTTTCTATGTTTTCCCTCTAAAGCAGTTGACATGTAGCTGGAGTAAAAGAAGGGGACAGAATTAAACCAGCCCCAACCAGGCAATGTGCAAGGTTTCCTACTGTGGATGTAAATGCTCCTGTGATGTTGACTTTCTTCTTTGCGGATGATGCGCTGTATGCAGCAAAGGCAGAGCCAGGAAAATGATGCGACAATCTTAGATGAGGTGATGGAGGCCCTCAAGATTCTTGAGGACCTCAGGACTCTTGATGCCAGGCATATTTGGAAGTTAGTAATCAATCTTGTAATGGGCCAAGCAATGCTTTAATTAATACAGTTTCTGTGTGATTATTTCGGAGTCAGGGAGAGACACCATGAAGCCACTGGAGACAGACACTGGAAATTTTACCCGGTAAGCCACAGAATCGTCGTGATACACAGATTAATAAAATGAGTTAAATTAGGATCTAAGAATTAGCCAATAAGAAGCTAGAGCTAATGGGCCAAACAGTGGTTTAATTAATATAGTTTCTATGAGGTTATTTTGGTTCAGGGCAGCCGGGACAAACAAGCAGCCTCCCCCTGCAACAATATTGTAGGGTAGACATGGAGCTTACTGTAAAGGAGGAATCACAGGTAACTCCCGAGTTTTGAGCTGTGTCTCCTCCCCATAGCGTTACTGAGGTATTCTTGACAATTGTAAGTACCTAACATTTTCCATGTGGCATTTGGAGCAATACACACACACATCATGAAATGATTAACAGATCCAGCTGACTGCATAGCCTCAGCCTGATGTAGTAGTTACCGTTGTTTTGTGTGTGATTGAAACACGTGAGATCCACGCCTTCAGACAGTTTAAGCCATTACTGTTAACAGTAGTCGTCATGGTTCGAATTTGCTCCAGTACCTACCTTATGGCTGGAAGTTTCCAGACTTGGCCGTTGTCTCTGGTTGTCTAGGGGATGGCTAGTTGTTGTCAGAGGAGGCTTCTGAAGTCCTGTGCAGAGGTTGCCCATGGGAATGACAGTAGCTCGTGCTATGGGACAGAGGCTGATGACTCCACCCTTTCCATTTGTCCCTAACCATCTTCTAGCACCTCAGCTGGTCTTTTCCCAGAATCCCACCTGTGGTGAAACAGAAGCAGTCATTTGGGTCGGGTTCCCCAATAGGTGGGGATGCTAAGTATTCACTTTTTTAGCCCTTTCCTTTTGAGGGGAACCTAGGACCAAAAGAATTCCCCCTGCATTCTGAGGACTGTCTGCCTGGAAGGTGGGATTAGGCAAGATGAAGCTCTAATTTCTGCTTGGGGCACAAGGTTTTGTTTCGGTTTCTGTTTTCTCCTGCACTGCTGCTGCGTTTTACCCGAGCTCCTGCACTCTCAGCTGTCAGCTGTCCCCGCTACTGGGGATCTGTACAATCCCTGCCTGTCGGAGGACAGAAAGCTGAGATCTCCTACTACGGAGTCTTGCATTGGTCCTCTTTGCCGCCAGTGACTGCAGGTGTTTGCCTGAGCCACAGTAAGGCTCCAGCCGCCAGTCTGAGATGTGGAAGGAAGACTCATGGCAAGTTGGGCCAGAAGAGGCACAACGGGCTTTACACATAGGCCCTCGGATAGTACAATGTGGGTTTGATTAGACCTGGAGGTGTATATGTTTGGAAACTGTCATCTCAATAGGTAATGCATACAATAGGTAATAGCCACAGCAAAGAAATGAATTCAGATGAGAGAAAAAATGAGTGAGTGAGAAAGCTGTGTCCTTCCACACTTCTGGTTATGGAGTAGTCAAATGTTTGACTTTTTCAGTAGCACATGTTAACTGAAGTGGGTGGGCTAGTCAACACTCTCACCTGCGGGATGTGAGATTTCCAGTTACTGTAGATTCCTTGTTATCCTGGGGCATTTTTACAAGTTATTTTTATTTCATGTTCATTGGTGTTTTTCCTGTATGTATGTCTATGTGAGAGTATTGGATTCCTTGGAACTGGAGTTATAGATGGTTGTGAGCTGCCATGTTGGTGCTGGGAATTGAACCCATCTTTCCAGGCCCTCTTTTTTTTTCTTTTGGTCTTTTGAGACAGAGATTCTCTGTAGCTTTGGTGCCTGTCCTGGAGCTCACTCTGTAGACCAGGCTGGCCTCAAACTCACAGAGATCCACCTGCCTCTGCCTCCCAAGTACGGGGATTAAAGGTGTGCACCACCACCACCCAGTCCCTCTTTTTTTTAACTTCTATTTTTTCTCACATAACATATCATAATTGCAGTCCCCTACTCCTTTCAGTTCCTCCCTACCTCCCCTTCCACCTGGATCCATCCCATTTTTGTCTCTCATTAGAAAACAAATAGGCTTCTAAAGGATAATAACAGAATAGAATAAAATAAGACAAAACAAAAACTCACATATCAGAATAGGACAAAACAACCGGAAGGAAAAGAGCCCAAGAGCAGATATAGGGGCAGAGATTCGCTCATCCTCACATGCAGGAATCCCATAAAAACACTAAACAGAAAGCCATAGCGTACATGTAAAGGGCCTACAGGGCAAAAAAGAGAAGTGTGTGTGTGTGTGTATGTGTGTGTGTGTGAGTGTGTGTGTGTGAGTATGAGTGTGTGTGAGTGTGTGTGTGTGTGTGTGAGTGTGTGTGTGAGTGAGTGTGTGTGAGTGTGTGTGTGAGTGTGTGTGTGAGTGTGTGTGTGAGTGTGTGTGAGTGTGTGTGTGTGTGTGTGAGTGTGTGAGTGTGTGTGAGTGTGTGTGTGAGTGTGTGTGTGTGAGTGTGTGTGTGTGAAAATAAGACAGAATTTTAAAAAGGTAGGGAAAGCCCCGACACAACACTATGAGAGCAGGAACCTCCAAAGATGCCGCTGGATTTGTTTTCTGTTGCCTAGCTACAGCTAGGCATGCATCCAGCCCTTAAGAGTAATTAGTTTCCTCAGTGAGACTCCCTTGGAGAAATCTAAATTTTCATTTGCAAGGGGTTATCTGTCAGAAAATGCTTCTGAATTAGGGGTGAGGGAATGTGTGCATTTCCCCTCTCAGTGCTGGAACCCCATCCGGGTGGAGTCACGCAGGCCCCGTGCAGGCTGCCTCAGTCTCTGGAGTCATAGTGTGTTGATGTTATTGCCTTAGAAGGCCTTGTTTTCTTGGTGTCCTCCATCCCCTCTGGCTCTCACACTCTTTCTGCCTCCTCTTTCACAGGGTTTCCTGAGTCCTGCAGGGAGATGGAGGCATTCCAATTACAGGTAGAGTGTTCCAAGGTGCCTCACTGTCTGTGTAATGTCTGACTGTGCCTCTCTGCATTTGTCCTCATCTGCTACAGAAGAAGCTTCCTGATGATTATCCCAGGACTGTAAAACTATGTATTTACAACCATAAGATACAGTGTGTGTCTTCTGCATATAATATACACTTTATAGATTGTATTTGTAGTCATATGTTCTTCTTGCTATTATGTTTATGTTTTCTGTAACACATTTAAGAGTTCTTCAGCTGGCTCAGACACTTTTGGAAACAGATTCATTTTTACCTTGACACAGTTTCCTAACGCAATTAACATACCAAGTAGGAATCAATATTATCAATATTCATGTGGTGCTTACCATACGGCAGGCCTCATTCTGTGAGGCGGAGCCATAATTGCCACTACAGGGGATATGAGTCTAAGGACAGTGACTCTTCTCAGGTAAGGGGGCCCAGGCTCTGGAATGGCAAGCCCCTTCCCCGAGATCGTAAAGTCTCTTTAAAAAGCTTTGAGTATGGGTAGCAGGTGGAGAAATATGCTCTTCCCTGTGAAGGGGGCATTGAGTTTGAACAAATGTGGAATAAACCCTGTGGGAAGTTGACTACGAAGGCGAAGGCCATAGAGGACGGGAGACTTAAAGTCTAAGCTTTTGACCCTAGAGGATTATAAATCCCCTTCTGGCAGAAGGCTGCTAAAGGGCATCTGTTAAGAGGTGTGCATGAGAAAATTTACACTGAATACCAACCATGGGGGAGGGGTTGGAAGTCACAGAACTGCTGCAAAAGCAGAAAGAATTACACTCAAATTTTTCCTCGGCTCCGTTAGGTTTTCTGCCTTATCAGGGTGACTGATTAGAAGTGGAGGATTTCAAGCTTCGGTGGATCTCAAAACTCAATGTACGGTCAGCAAAGCCCACCAAAGTCAAGCTCTTGCAGGAGGAGATTTGTTCCTATGTTGCACTTGACCTTAGTTTCTCTGAGTCTACAGGATGCGTTTTGTGGCCAGAAAAATCTCTCGGGTGTGCTGGAAAGCATGCATTCTTTACCAAGAGGAGCCTGTTTTCTTATAGAAATGGCAACACCTCCCAAAGGAAATAGTTTGGAAATAATACAGAGGAAATACATAAAATTAAGCTCCTAGCTACACAGTATTTTTTTGGAACATTAACCAGGGGTATTCTTAGATGATTGGAAGAAAAACAACCATCCTACTGAAGGAAGGGAGTGGCTGGTGGGGTCAGACCTTCCCAGGAATAGCTAGCTGTTATTGAGGTAATGGAGACCGGCCATGAGTTTCAACAATCAAGCAGATGAAATAATGTGGATAGGAGACCAAGGGACCACTTAGTCAGTGAAGTGCACCCCGTGCAAGCTTGGGAACCCGAGTTCAATTCCAAACACCTACATTAAAAACCTGACATGGCAGCATACACTTGGAATCCCAGCGCTGTGGAGACAGATAGGAAGATCATGGGGCTTGCTGACCAGCAAGTCTAGGCTAATTGGCAAGCACGGGCTTCAGTGAGAGACCCTATCTCAAAAAGAAGGCTCCTAATTCGTGAAGAACACCATCTGAGATTGCTCTCAGGCCTCTAGATGCATGCACACACATACTCATCACCCCACACACCTGTAGCTGGGCACCCACGAAATACACAAACACCTGAATACATACATGCGCGTGCGTGTGCATGCGCGCACACACACACACACACAAAATCTTGAAATGTGACAGGTTAGTGGCAACAATAATTGTCATCTTACCTGCCTTAATCCTTTCTCGGCCAAATCTTTCTAGCCTCTTAACTTGGATTGTAAGGGGTTAATGGCCACTGTGATTAATATTCAGAGCCACAGAGCACATTCTTCTACTTGGTGTGAGGTGGGATTCAGGCATGTGGTATGGCTTACACAACACCCAGGTACTGTCAGTGTTCCAGACAGAAAGGGAACCAAGCATGGGATGGAGCAGGAATCTGCCGGTTAGAGCCAGAGTAGGGGCAGAGTCTACAAGCGCAGATTGGGTTTCTCTATAAACTGTTCTAGCCTGTGTGTTTTGTAGGCCTATATTACTCCCCCGGAGGAAAGACATGGAATGATAGAATACTTCATCTTTTTCAGCTTGGATTCACTGAAACTTCCGCTTGGATATGACCCTAATGTGTGTGATGTTATGAACGTGCCCATAGTGGAACGCGTTTAGGTTTTCTCTGTTTGGAGAGCAATTTCTATGACCTCAGTGGAAAGATCACGAGAAAACATTTCTAGGGGGCTAGGAAGATGGCTCAGAGGTTAAGAGCACCGGTTGCTCTTCCAGAGGTCCTGAGTTAAATTCCCAGCACCTACATGGTGGCTCACAGACACCTATAATGAGATCTGGTGCCCTCTTCTTTCATGCCAGCATACAAGCAGGCAGAACACTGTTTGCATACTAAATACATCTTTTTTTTTAAGAGAAAATTTCTATTCTTTGTTCCATGTTTCTCCCTTGGCTTTCTCTTTTGTTCTTTTGTTTAACATTTATTTTTTTTTTATTTTGAGACAGCATCTCATTGAGTCAAGGCTAGCCTTAAGCTCCCCTATGTGGCCGAGGGTGCCTTTCCTCCTCTGGTCCATCTTTCCTTCACCTGTCCAGTGCTGAGATTATGAACACATGCCACCTTGCCAAGTTTATGAAGTGATGGAGAGCGAACCCAGAGCTCCACATATGCTGTGCAAATGCTATACCAGTGGACTATGTCCCCAGCTCGCATCTTCTTTGTATGTGCAGGCAAATGTTTGAATGGAAAAGTTTAAACACTGTTTTGAAATTATGCCTCAGGTAAATTCTACTGAAATACTGTCGAAGGACAGGAATGGTAGCACACATATATTATTCCAAAACTTGTAAAATAGTAGGCTTGAGAATTTGAGACCAGCATGGACAATATAGTCTTTGTTCCTCCAAATTTTTTAAAAAAATTTTATTAGGCCATTCTTTTTTTCTCTTCTTTTCTTTTTGGTTGTTTGTTTTTTATTGTACAAGACAGGCTTTCTCTGTCTAGCCCTGGCTGTCCTGGAGCTCGCTCTGTAGACCAGACTAGCCTCCAACTCACAGAGATCCACCTGCCTCTGCCTCCCGAGTGCTGTGATTAAAGGTGTGCACCAACACTGCCCGGCTCTAGGCCATTCTTTTTGGACCATGAGCCAACTTTTTTTGAACACAAGGTCACATGTATACTAGACAAACACGCCATCATTGAACTAAATCTTAGCTTCTTTTCTTTGCTTTTCCTTTTGAAAACAGTCTGTTTCCCCGAGTGGCTTTGATACAAGCCTACATCTCCATGCCGAGCTATGAGCCCACCTTAGGAAGGTGCCTTAAACGTGCTCTTGATGGTAGCAAAGAAGCAACATTGCCAGTTGGTTAAGTTCCTTATTTTTCATGGTCACCAGCGGGTTCTGTCATGGCAGCAACACTCAGAGCAATCTGTGTCAATACTAGATTCACATTACATATTATTAAAATAAATTAAACCATCAAGCAGAGATAATTTTTTTTTCGAGACAATTTCTTTGTGTGGCCTTGGTTGTCTTGGAACTTGCTCTGTAGACGAGGCTGGCCTTAGAGATCTGCTTGCTTCTGCCTTCCAAGTAGTGGGATTAAAGCCGTGTGCCACCAGTGCCCAGTTTAGGCAATAATTCTGACCTGAATTCAATTTATTTATTGTCACTACAAATAAAATCGTTAGGCATCCCAATAAGAATTCTCAGTTGCTTTAGTAAACAAATGTGCCTTGGGCAGTGTTCATCAACCTATATGAGCCATTCTGAAAGGAAATGTGGCCCCTTTGCCAATATGAATCCCCAGGCAACCCTGGAGTTCTGTGCCACAAGGGGTCAGCGTTTATACTTGGGGAAGGCTCACTCATGCCAGGGTTCTAGGTCTTCAGACTCTCTGTTCCCTAACCAGAGCCTGACACCAGGTGACTGCCTTAGGGGAAGTACCATTCAAAGTGCTTCCTTCAGGGAGTGCTGCTGTGCTCCGTCCCAGTCCTGGGGTTTTCAATTACACTGCAAGCCCCTCTCCAAGTCCACAGAATTTTCATCTTCCTTGCTCTACAGGTTTTTTTTTTAAGATTTATTTATTTATTTCTTATGTATACAACATTCTGCCTCCATGCATGCCCACACGCCAGAAGAGGGCACCAGATCTCACCACAGATGGTTGTGAGCCACCATGTGGTTGCTGGGAATTGAACTCAGAACCTCTGGAAGAGCAGCCAGTGCTCCTAACCACTGAGCCATCCCTCCAGCCCCATGCTCTACAGGTTTTGAGGACCCTTCCCACAATATGATGGACCCTGATCCACAGTGCCGGGAAGGAATGTACTAGAAGTGAATAATACCTTGCTGACCTTGAGCTTTTGCTTATTGGCGATTTCACAAAATCCCACAGGGTACCTCCATGTTGTATGTCAGAGACTTCTTCTGGGCAGTAATGGAGCCAGGCTTCTTACTGCTTTCTTGGGCTATTATACTGGCCTAGAAAGCAGAAAATCCAGGAAGAGGAAGGGCAAGGGAGAGCGCTGGCAGTTCCAGATACCTATGAAATCATCATTCACTAGCCATTCAACACCAGTGACAGTCACAGACAAGGCTACTCAGAGTCCAGCGTGAACCATAGACTCCTCGACTACTGACCGCAACTCCCCAGCTTGCCTGATAGGGAAGAATATTGTCAGGAAGCCATTTGGATGTGGTCAGTCCAGACATTCAGACAGGATCCGGCCACCTCCCTTGTTTGCTATAGAAGTTTTTCCTGCCCGTGACAGCATGGGCATTGGGGTGTTGGTTCTGCCCCCTCGCCTGAGGCAGGTGGCCCAATGGCCTGGACTGACCAGCTCAGCTATCACCCAGGCCCGCAGCCAGGTATTGGGTTGGCCTACCTTAGCATCACCCTATCTGGGACCTGCTGGAGCTCGCGAAGGGTCTGGTCCTGTGGAACAATACCTGAAGGATCTTCATGACTTGGGGCAGCCACCAAGATATCCTGGGGGAGTTTCAGGGAGGACCCAGTGATGATGGTGTACCAGAAACCAGAGGCCTTGAACCAGGCCAGTGACTCGTGGCAATGAACATCTGCTAGTAGAGCTGATTGGACAAAAGGATATACTATGTGACACCCTGCTCCCAGTGCCATCGGCATAAATGAAGAGGTGTTGGAGAAGCAAGAAATGAGAAGCAAAGAGGGTTTTTGTTTCTTGTTCTTTGGATTTTTTGTTTGTTTATTTTGTTCTTGTTTGTTTTTTGTTTACTAGCTTTGTTTTGTTTTGATCTTTTAAATTTTTCTTTGGGGGGTGCTGCAGGGGTGAGGGGAGGATATGGGGGAACTAGAAGGTGAGTAGAATTGGGGTGCATGATGTGAAACTCCCAAAGAATCAATAAAGAAGTTAACTCTACAAAAAATGAAAAAAGAAAGAAATTGTGGCCTGTTTTCCCTTCCAAGATCTCTTGAATGGATTTTTTTACATGTCTTATACATGCTCCTAACATGTAATGGATATCCATTTTGGGTCTTCAGTAGCATCTACTGCTGGCATCAAGCTCTTTTTTGCATGTATGTATTTATTCATACACATATGTAACAATAATAAAGAAAGAAAGAGGGGGCATGAATTTGAGAGGGAGTTGGGAGGAGGCACGGGAGGGGTTAGATGAAGGAGTGGGCGAGAAATGATGTAACTATCTTTTAAATAAATTTTCAAAAGGAAGTAAAAGTTGGGGGAAATCCAGGAGCGGACAGACACGAAGTGCTAAGAGATTTGAATGTGCACCTCCTGAGATGACTGAAAGCGAGCAGCTAGGCATCCTCTTATCAGCTTAAGACAAAACAAGAACAAATGCTGAGCTGGAATCGCAGTGTTTGCCTATCTGTCAGCGCTTCCTGGGCAGCTCCTAATAGCCTTCAACTTATTATCTCAGCTCTTCCTGACTGCCAACGTCTTGGCTTTTGAGAGACTCAAGTTTTGGAAACATCTCCCAAACAATCTTCCAAGTCACGATTTCACCACGCGTGGTTAGCGAAACCTCAGCCCTAAGCCTAAGGTCCCTTCTTCTGCTTTCGAACGGTTTACCACGCCCACAGGACAGGTGCTTTCTTGGACAGGCTTTCCTATGTTTTGAGGATTTGATTTCAGAGGGTTGCAGGTCTATTGGGTAAGGCAGCAGGAAAGCAACCTCCCCCACTGAGGGGACCCTGCAGGTGCCTAGGTAGGGAAGCAAGCTCAAAGAGATGAAAACTCATTCAGGCAGTTGATTCTCAACAAATTTAAACACAGTGCAATTTCGAAAAAAGTTTTCTGGTGTAATGCAATCTCTGATGCACAAAGAACCGTAATTACATTGAAAACACAACTCCAGGTAATGTCATTTCTGCCAAGAAGATGGGTTCTAGAGATAGGCTGCCCATACTAGCTTAAGGGCCTAGACAAGGTTCTGGCCTGGCCTTGGTCATAGAGATAGCTTAGAGGTCATTTGGGTTATTAGTCACCTCTGGTTCTGGTTGTGGGAGCTTGTGGGAGCTTCTGGTTCTATGGATGATCTCAAGGGGCATTTAGACCATTCGGCATCTCTGGTCCTGTTTGTGGGCACAACAGATAACAGGTCACTAAACTATTAATTACTTTCAGTTCCAAGCTTTCTGGATGGAAGAACAGGTTTTTTTTTTTTTTAAACATCTTTTCCATTGGAAAGATAATCCTGCATGCTTAACATTCCTGGTTTCCCTGGAGATCTGTGGGGACAAGGACATTCCTGTTATGCTCCCTATACCCCACCAAAAAACTTAGTCTGCTACTCCTCAGTTTAACCTCAGATAAATTATTTTCTTATTTCTTTCTTTCTTTTTTTGGCACGAGGCTTTTGGACCTCCGAAACCATGAGTCAAACTATCTGGCTCACAAAGTCACTCTGCCACATGTCTGGCTGTCAGCAAGTTGCTTTACTTCTCTGAGCCTCGATTAATTTTTCTTCATAGAGGGATTATGTACATTCTTTTCTGGAGCCCTCCTGACTAACGTACTGTCTAGTCTATGTCTTTAGAGCAGTACCTGACATAAAATAAGTTCCAAACATCCTTTATTCACTGTCAAACATCTTTATTCTCCTTCTTTGTGTACTGATAACCCTTTTAAAAACTCAGTACCAGTATATTTTAATTGTACAGATAAATTGTGATGTTTTCCTGTGTATATAGAAGACACTTGGCCATATTCACTTTCTCAAATCCCCCCTTATCTGCCTCTCCACGCTTATCTGAACTTCTTTCTTTCGTCTCTGTAAGACACAATCATTCCACTTTTGTGACTTTTCCCCTAGATTACACATACGTGAGAGAAAACACATGAACCTGTTCTCTCTGAGCCTGCTTTATTTCAGTTTGCTTGTAGCCTTGAACTCTGAATCCTCCTACCTCTAACCCCAGAGTGTTGGGACTTATGGTGTGTGCCACTATGCCGATCTGGCTTATTTCACTTAACATGATCTCCAGTTTTATCTGTTTGGTGAAAATGACACAATTTTATTCTTTACAACTAACACTTTGGTTGTTTGTGTCCTATACATTTTCTTTATTCATTCATTCATTCATTCATTCATTCATTCATTCATGGCTGCCCAGGCCGATTCCACAGCTTGGCTGTTGTGAATAGCAGTGTGATGGGCAGGGGTGTTGAGGTATCTGTTGTATGCTGTCCTTAATTGTTTGGGGAATATACTCCGGAATAACATAAGACAGTTCTACTTTCAGTCTTTGGAGAAAAGTCCATGTTGGTTTCCATAGTTGCTATTCTAATTTATATTTCCAGCAGCAGTGCATAAGGCTTCTTCCTCCCGCATTCTCACCAGAATTTTCTCCCGTCTCATTTTCTTGATAATAGCCATTCTGCTTCAGTAGGAATGGAACTTATTATAGTCTTGACTGGCATTGCCCTAATGGCTAAAGACATACAGGGTTTTCGTTGTTGTTTTTCTCCATGTTTTGACTCTGTATGACTTCCTACCCATGTGTTTGTGGAAGGAACAAACAACTAAATGTCATTTTCAGTCTAGTCAGTCTTTGCTTTATAATGGAGAATTTGCTTTCAGAGGTATTGTCTTCCTAATGACTTTCTTTCCTAGTTCTCCTTAGCTGACCTACTCCTGCCAGGAAGTTGACTACCCTCTCCCGCTTGTCTTATCTTCTACTTCCTGTGTACAGGGTGCCTTCAAGTGTCTCCTGCAGT
Organism: Microtus oregoni; assembly: GCF_018167655.1. Taxonomy (NCBI): domain Eukaryota; kingdom Metazoa; phylum Chordata; class Mammalia; order Rodentia; family Cricetidae; genus Microtus; species Microtus oregoni. Next base: position 117,881 of record NW_024543817.1, on the reverse strand, counting down.
GATAATTTAGCAGTCATGATTTCTTTAAATTGAAGCTTATCTTGAAAAACCCTAGCTTTTCTTGATTGTGAATGCTAACTTTGTTGGCTATAGTAAACTGGATTAGCAGTTCTTTTATGTGAGAGCTTGAACTGTATTACACACGCCCCCTTGGCCTTTGGGGCTTCTACTGAGACATAGGTGGCTGTTTTGTTTTGCTTTGTTCTGTTTTTCTGAGACAGGGTTTCTCTGTGTAACAGCCCTGCCTGTCCTGGAACTCACTCTGTAGACCAGGCTGGCCTCGAACTCACAGAGATCTGGCCGTCTCTGCCTCCCGAGTGCTGGGATTAAAGGCGTGCACCACCACTGCCCTGCATCCTATATGGATATATGGACTGTCTTTTTTAGTAATTTGGTACTTCTATTCCTGAGTTTCTAGTATTCTCTTTACTTTATTCTTAGCATTTGAACTGTGAATATGAATATCATCTCACGATTGTAACCCTTGTTCTTGGGAGGCTGAGGCAGGACCAGCCTTGGCTATGGAGCCGGATCTTGTTTCAAAAGCACACAAAGATAAACTATAGAATGGCACAGGGAAAGTATTTTTCATCTTGTTTGTTGAATTTAAAAGCATTTTGTATTCAGATATCTGTGTCATGAATTTCCCAACAGAAGTTCTCTTATTTAACCGTAGAGATTTTCTGTGACTTTCATCCATACCCCCAGTACCTTCTACACCTGAACACTTACTTTTGATATTTTTTCTAAGAATAACAATTAATGTTTATTGAACATTTAATATTGAACAACATTCTTACAAGCACCTTTCCATATTTTTAAATATAGTATATGTATTATTTTTTTGAGAATTTCATATAATGTATGCCGGTCACATTTATCTTCCACTCCTCCTCCTAATGCCTCTCAGGTCCATGCCCACTTCCTTGTCCACTCTCAACTTTGTGTCTTTAAAAAAAGAAAGAAGGAAGGAATGAGAAAACAACCCTGTCTGATGTGTGCTTACTAGATACGCCCAGGTTTGGGAACCATCCACTGAAACATTGGTGACCCACTAGGGGTTGAACTCTTAAATTAGTTCCTTTCCCCCTCCTAGAAGCCACCAATTGTCAATAGCTCCTCAGTTAAGTATGGGAGATCATGAGCCACTCCCCTTCCAAGGTTTGGTCTTATGATTATTTTATTTTTAATTATGGGAAGACAGGTAAAGGGTAATATACCCATGAGTGAAGATGTTCACAGAAGCCAAAAGACAATCTTGTATTCTGCAGATCTAGAATTACAAGCAGTTGTGAGAAACTCAACATGAGTGCTGGAAACAAAACTTGGGTCCTCTGCAGTGGCAGTCTGCACTCTTAACTACTGGGCCATCTCTCCAGCTCCTTAAGTTTGGTCTTTTTAGTCATGGCCCTGAATGCTTGAATAGTTCATCAGTGAAAAAGAAAGAAAATCTTTGTATGTGTGTGTATGTGTTTTTAGAGACAGGGTTTCTTTGTGTAACAGCCTTGTCTGTCCTGGAACTCACTCTGTAGACCAGGCTGGCTTCAAATTCACACAGATCCACCTGCCTCTGCTTCCTGAGGGCTGGGACTAAAGGCGTGCATCACCATGCTCAACCTGAGAAAGAAGATCTTAGTGAGAAAATACTGTCTCCATTGTAGTGTTTGTGTACCAGTGGGTATTACTCTGGCTGGGCATGGTCACGCTCTTCATTTCTGTCGGAGTCTCCTTGTGCTGTGTGCCCCTTGGCGAGAGCAAATGGCAGGAAGTGTGTTTGGGGATGAAAGCACATTCAAATGGCCTCAGTGTTCCTGCTTGCTGGTAGAAGGCAGCATGGGACCAAAGTGCCCCCAACTGCAGTTCACTCCAAGATTAGCTCCCCGATGCCACAGCGTTTGTCTGACAGCCTTGCACACATCCAGATCTCAGGCATCACCACCCAAACCCAGCAGGTCCTGCACTTCCACCATCTGCCACTAGGGACTTCTAAACCTGGGCAAGGACGTGGGATTGCACAAATTTATTCAATTTCCTGCTAGCACAGCTAGTACTCAAGAGACATGAGTTCCATGTTTACATTTCTTTTCTTTCTTTCTTTTTGTTTTTTCGAGATAGGGTTTCTCTGTAGCTTTGAATCCTGTCCTGGAACTAGCTCTTGTAGACCAGGCTGGCCTTGAACTCACAGAGATCCGCCTGCCTCTGCTCCTGAGTGCTGGGATTAAAGGCGTGCGCCACCACCACACAGCCTATGTCTGTGTTTCTGACCCAACCCCACAATATGTAATTTTCAGTGAACTTGCTTCAGTGAATACCTTTTGGTACATACGGAGCTGCAGCAATATGTATTTGAGTACAGTCTGACAAAGATTGCTGGGAGTCCCATGAACAAGAAAAATGCAAGGAATTCATGTTTCCCAAAGTAGAGTTTGAGTGGAACCTTTTCAGAAAGGCTCTGCTCATGGCATCACAGTTCTGTGCTGAGAAATTCCTAAGCCCTTAGATTAGTTGGTCAGGTGTTCATCCCAAAGCCATGTATGAAGCCTATGTTAACAGAAAGGTTCTCATGGGGATTGATGGTGAGCCTCTTTCAAGCCAAGGCTTGGACATGAGAATTAATTTTCTTGAGTCACAAGCAAGCAAGTCAAGATGTCCTGGCTCCCGTTCGTGGCAGACAGTACACTGGTACCACAAAGGCCCGCATAAATCACATAGTTACAGCCCCACCCCCACCCTGCCCTCACCCTGCACGGGGTGCCTATTTGTTGCTGGCTGACTTTCCGCCCCCCCCCCCCCCCCCCCAGACCCGCTTTCGGTTCCACTCATCGTTCTGGCCGCCTGCTGTTTCTGTCTGCTTCACTTTGGAGAGCAGCTAGTGTTCCTAAATGATGCTATGCCATGTGTTAGTAGAGAGGGTGGAGGATGGAACAAGCGCCACTTGTCTACCGCACACATTCATGCTGACAGCCTGGCCCGAAATCATTTCCCATTAATCAATGATGGAAAAGAACACCCCATTTCCTCTTTTTAAAAACACAGTGCTTCTGTTTGAAAAGACAAATACAAGTGGCCAATAGACATATGACCACATACTGTCCTAATGTGTATTGAAAGGAATCTAAAATGGATTCTTATAATAAGCCATTTTAATGCATCAAACTGAAATAGTTATAAGCCTAATGGATGTCTGTCCACAGAGACTAGGAGACAAGATTTAATTTGGGCCATGAATGGTGAAGAGAGAAAAGTTTTAGGAAAGTAATGGGCTCAACTGAATATATTGGTATTGGAGAGAGAGAACTGTACCCAGCTTGAGGCAATGGAAGACTGTAGCATTTTTTGTTGTTGTTGTTTGAGACAGTGTTTCTCTGTAACTTTGGAGCCTGTCCTGGAACTCACTCTGTAGACCAGGCTGGCCTCGAACTCACAGAGATCTGTCTGCCTCTGCCTCCCCAGTGCTGGGATTAAAGGTGTGCGCCACCACTGCCTGGCAGACTGTAGCATTCTTAAATGCTGCTGTGACCCAGAATGTGACCCTTTCCTCAAAAAAGCCTCTCACCCCTGGCTGAGCTGAGGAAAGTAACTTGGTACCAAGATGCTGGAGCTAAACAAAAGCCCCACCCATGCCGACCTTTCATCTACATCTAAAAGCATGTATTTAGAAACCCATCACGAGTATGCCACGTATTTATCCTTCATGACAGTTGTCATTTCATCGCCTATAAAATTGCATAACAGCAAACAAAAAAAGATACCCCCCCAAAAAAAAAACTTCCAGAAAACAGAAAAACCGTGAACAGAAACAAAGGGCATGAGAAAACATGGAGAAATGCAATATACCTTCCTATAAGGGGCTAAGGCAGCTTTGAATATAGAAAAAAAATCAACTATATGGAATGATAAGCAAGAATTGGGAGGAACGAAGAACGGATTTGCCACAGCTCAGTTTCACATTCTACTCCCCCGCGCCTCCACATTCACCCAAGACTCCGCAGCCTTTGTGGGAGGTGCAGCAGGGGATCAGTGACAGGAACGTTTGTTTGCTCTTCACTCTTCTCACTTTCTTCATACATTTTGCTCTGTTTATCCTAGAACTGCCTGATTACTGCCAACTTGCTCTCTCCTGACTCAGTCACTAAGATTAGAACTTTCCAGAGGTGGTACAGAGAGAAGGTGGCCCATCTCTGCATGGCCTTAGCTGCTCCCCATAGAGAGCTCGGTTTGGAGCAGGTCAACTCCCCAAAGCCCAGGCTTTCTTATCCGAGTCCTGGACCTCACACAGAATGGACCTTTTTACCTTTGCTCTTCCACCATTTTCCAGCCCGCCTTTCTCTTCCTACCCAGGGACAGGGATGCAGAAAATGGGCTTTTCTTTCCTGGTCTATTTTAGACCCCACCTCTTTTTTGGACAGAGGATAAAGGTGTGGGATTATGCTGAGATTCAGAATGCAAAGCACAGTGCAATCACCGGGCAAGATCTCCTTGGAGGTCAGTTCTCATCACTCAGTTCCTTTTCTTCCTAGTAACTAGGCCGCTCCATGACCTGTTGACAAATGTCACACAGCTTTTCCACCACTGAATGCCCACAAGCACGAGAAGGTCACTGAACAAACCAAACCAATGCACGCTGTGCGGTGCGCTGTGCCGTACCTCTGTACCAGGCATCTGGCAGAACTAAGGCGGAGAGCCTGGCTCGGCGTTTTGCTGGGCACCACCTATCACCATGACAGGCCAAGCCTGCCTGCCTCCTCTGGTTTGCTGGTCCAGGAGATCTGAGAGTACATGCTAATGAGGTGAGCAGGATGGAGAGGGTAGGCTCAGCGGCTCAGATCTGTGCTTGGACTGGCAGATGCCACAGGGACTCACTTCCACCACTGCTAGGAGTGTTGTCCTTATTCCGGTTCCCTGGCCCCCGGGGAGTGCTTGGAGCCTTGTAATGAGTATAACCTGAGCCCCTAAACTCAGGCTGTACTCCTCTGCTGAAGCATGCTTCTTTAGTGTACGGTGGATGCTCCACCCGCACGCTCCACGTTCTTCCTTCCCAGGCTTCTGGCCTCTTCTGGAGGGACCCAGCCTGGAGCTCCCCATCCACTTTCCTAGATTCCTCCTTTCCCGCCCTCCCCCTGAACCTCACTCCCTCTTTCTATTTTCTTCAACTTCTTTTGGAGGCAGGGACATGTTTCAAGACAGGATTTTCCTGTGTAGCCCTGGAACTCACTCTGTAGCTCATGCTGGCCACAAACTCAGAGATCCCCTTGCCTCTGCCTCCCAAGTGTGCCATGACCACCCAGATTCCCCAATTTCTTAATGTCATTTGTAGATTTTTGTTTTCTTTTTCTGAGGCAGGGTTTCTCTGTAGCCTTGGCTGTCCTGGAACTCCCTCTGTAAACCAGGCTGGCCTCAGTCTCCCAAGTGCTGGGATTGAAGGCGTGCGCCACCACTGGGCAGCTTGTCTGTCAACCACCTTCTCACCTCAATCCGATTGGTTCCTGGTTTCTTTGAAGGAGCCCAGGGCAATGTTACTCTGAGAGAATAGACTTTGACTCCCAAGGCCACGAAATAGCAGGCATTCAGCACCATTCCCTTATGGGTCATTTATCTTCTTAGAAATTCTGACCAGCACCAAGTGACCTCCAAGATCACAGCTACACTTCCCTTTACCCTTGAAGTTCAACTTCAGTTAAACATTTCTGACATCAGTCTCTAGAAGCAAAGAAAAGACCTATGCTTCTTGACCAACTGGAACATTCTGGTCCTGGCTCTACTGTTACCCACTTGGTGTGGGGGGAGCAGAGGGTGGTGGTTCTGTCAAGGGTGGTCTAGGAGGAGGCTCTGAAGCTGCAGTTTCCCTGATCAGCTCTCTGGGTGACCCCTGCTGGGCTTGGACAGTGCTGTCTCGCACCCCACCAACTTTCCCACACTAGGTACGGTATGGCACCAGAGAAAAACAGGAGGCATCCAGGCAGTATTTGGTGTACTGAACTCGAAGATTTTCTTTTAAATTTGAGAGACAACAACATTGGGGCAACATCAGAAACAGCATCTCTGACCAGACAGTGCTGGCAGAGCAGAGTTCATCACAAATGTAAATGTACAGCCATCCGGGTTCAGTCTCTGAGCTGATTGAAGCTCTTCTGCTTGCAGTACAGACTGCAAGGAGATAAAGTGCATCACGACCCCATCACACACTGTGGAGGAAGAAAAGTAGCCAAGGGGGCGGGGAAAACAGAGGCTCACAGACTACTCAGGGCCAGAATGGGACAAGAACACAAAGCAGAGTCCTAGTTCTACCCGCATCTACTGGCCCAGAGTCCAGTCCATTGCCAGTGCCTCTGACCTCACACCATAGCCCATGCCTGGACATGAGCAGGGAGGGGCTTCCTGGAGCAGGAGGTCTAAGAAGGCAGGGCCTCCATCTCCATACTCATTTCTCCCAGTAGGCCAAGGCTGACCAGCATGCTGAAGGTTTCCATATCAGGAATGGAATGCATGGACCTTGAGATACCAGTGCCAGAGAAGCTTGAGGAGTGTAGGAGACATAGTAAAAGTATCCCTTGGGCCATCCTTGGGCATTTGGAGAGTCTAGCCTAAGAAGGGCCTCCTGGACAGACTGTGCTCAGTATATCTGGAGGAGAAGCTTTTCCCATGTGATGCCTGGGATGGGGCTACAAGCCTGGGAACAAAGAAACAGAGCCATACCATGGGTCTCAGCCTGTAGCTCCTCGACTTCCCATGAACCATAATGTCATCATTGCAGTCCACTACCACACAACTGCTTGGGGGCCCCTGGTCAAGCACCAGAGAGGTGGAGAGGACTAATTTCAGGAAGTTCTTGAACCAACCTCTCTGTTCATGAACTCAACATCTGCCTGTCTTTTAGTCCACTCCAAGGAAAGGCAGATACCCAGCTACCCTAACCCACAGCCTCTCTTTCTCCCTAGGCCCCTGGCAGCTCTCTAATCCCTCCCCACCCCGGCGTCCTTCTAGGTCATGGAGAAGACTGCAGAAGGGGTGGGGGAATGCAGGTCCAGGGCAGGCTGAGCCTCCTCCCTTCTTCTGTGTGTAACAAGGGCAAACCAAGCCCGGTACTTGAGCCCCATTGTGTTCATGAGATGAGGGAATATGTCTCCCTCACAGTGTTACTGGGAAATATCAGTGCCCGAGGGACACTGGCATCTTTTCTATGTCGGGGCCAGAAGGCCTGAGCAACCCCACCATTCTCTAGGCCTCTACCAGAAAGGCCCTTCCTCTTCTAGGCAGGTTCTTCACTCAGCTGCTCCCCGGGCTGCTCAGGAACAAAGGCAGGCATCTCTACATAGGGATCCATCTTGAAATGATCACAGAAGGGAGACATCACCCAGAAGACCAAGGCTTGAAAAAAAAGCCTTCAGAGTTGGCTTCCTGTGCACTCTGCTTCTCCACCCTATCCCGACAGCAGATGCTTGCTGCTGGAATCCTTCCCACTTCCCCAGATCCTGTGGCACACAGCTGCCAGGCTGCTCATGGCTGGAAGATGGGCTTCTGGGTCTCACCAGTGTCATCGCAGGTGCTGCTGGGCAGACAGGGAGGATGGGAGAAGCAGGCTGTGGGGGAAAGAGACGATTGTAACCAATATTTCCTGTTCTTTCCTGTCTGCAGATGCAGAGAGCCTCAGGAATGCTGGGTTAGGGGAGCAACAGGGAGAGCAGGGGGAGCAGGCAGAGGACAGTCCCCTGCCCCATCCCCAAGAGTGCAGGAGGCAGTCTGGAGAAGGGCTGCACAGAGCTGCAGAGACTAACCTTGGGCCTGCATGCAAAGAAGGGGACAGACCTGAGGTTTGGTTCAGAAAAGAACTGTCCATTTTATCTGACCACCTGACATAGGGAGACCGATGGACAAATATTTCCTCTTCTAGCACCTTCCTGGGGGGCTCACTGGCCCAATTCACTCTGTCATTCGGGGTTCAGGTTACATCTTAGGAGGCTTCTACAAAAAAGGGACTTGAAGCCAGGGTGGTGGTGGTCCATGCCTTCAATCCCAGCACTCAGGATGAAGAGGTAGGTGGATCTCTGTGAGTTCGAGGCCAGCCTGGTCTACAAGAGCTAGTTCCAGGACAGCTAGAAATGTTAGACAGAGAAACCCTGTCTCGAAAACAAACAAACAAAAAAGGGACTTGAGGCCTGGAGGTGGGTGAGAGGGGCTCCCTGTCTCCCGATACCCTATCATGGGACCACCACCAGAGACACGGGATAGCCTTGCCTACCTTTTCAGTTTCTAAGCTTGGCTACGCAGCAGGTGTGCCATGGCGTATTCCCTATTTCCACAAACGAGTTATACCCACCAGCCCCCATTCCAACCTGTCCGCACCTACCTTACTGCACAGGGCCTGGTAAATCCTGCGGTAGCACACCCTCTTTCGGGTTCTCCCTCTTTCTGGCCAATCGGAGGCAACAGGTTTGCCAGACTCTGATGATTCTCTGGATGCCGCGGAAAATGACTCGGCTGCGAAGGGTTTTTGCAGTATGGGATGCAGTACTGTGGCCCTCCGCGGAGGCCTAAAATGGAGGGACCCAGGCAGTTCCGTCTGCGCCCCCCGCCACTGTCTCTGGGCCCTGAGCGGCCCCAAGGTCCTTCAAGCGGCCGCCTGGAGGGGATGGGGGGGTGGCGCGGGTGACGCAGATGGCGCTCTCCACCCGGGGGGCCGCTGTTGTGGCGGGCGATGGCTCACTCGATCCGCACCTGCAGGCGGACGTTGAGCATCACCGAGGCCACCATATAAAAGTAGGGGAAGTTCACGCGCAGCCGCCAGGCCAGGTCGAAGAAGGTGAGCAGCGTGCGCGTGAGCCCCTTGCAGAAAGCGCTGTAGGAGCCTCGCATCGCCGCCCAACGCGACAATCGCATTACCAGGCCGGATAGGGCTGCAGCCGCAGCTGCAGCCGACAGGGCCGTCGACACCGCCATCGGCCTGGCTCACCCGCTCACCCGCCGCAGAGCCAGCTCAGTGTGCCTCGCCGCGCTGCACCGCGACAAGTTGCCCAACGCTGCCTGCAGCCCCGCCCTCGGGCTCCGGGTCCTTGCAGCCTCCAGTGCTCCACCCACCACCCCGCAGCCTCAGTGGCTCTCGGCCTTCTTGCGAGACCTGCGGCTGCTCAGCTCCGCCCCCTCGCCGCAGGCTCTGGGCAGAAGTCTTTCTTCCCCCCACCCCCCACCTAGTTCAGCAGGTATCTTTGTCTCATCCTGAGTCCTGCTGCTACAGAATGGCGGCAGAGGTCGGGCCGGGCTTGCTTGGCCTTACTACCTCAGTCCCACAGATGGGAACCCTCTCTCCACGAAGTCTCATACCAACCAAGTGCCTGTCCCACCTGTTCAGCTTGTTATTCCTAGAGTGCACAAATACTGAACGGCGTGAATGGTGCGCTGCAGGGACTAGCTCTAGAGAAATACTCTAGAATTCATCACGATGTTTTTATTTCTTTTAAGGACTAGCCAGCTCTCGTGGACCACTTTTGCTAATTCTATAGGAAAGTATATCCAGTAGTTCTCTCCTGTGCACGCTAACAGCCCTCTTCCACCGCCTCCTCGGGAACCAGGTCCAAGGACTCATTGCACCTCTCATTATTTGCATAATGCCCTGAACTGCCCCAAGCAGTGCCATCAGATCAATGGTGCATGCATTTTGTTCCATTTCTGTTGTGTTTGCTGGCTGCCTTTTCATGTTAGCATCTAATCTTTAGATCAACAGGTTAAACCAAATCCAACCCAAAGCCAGATAGTCTCTGGCGATGTGGGCAGCGTTCAGTCACCTATGCAAGGGTGAGAGAAAAACAGCCAAGTTTCCACATTGTAGAGCGTTTCTCAGTTACTGTGTTCAGTGGGTTAGGTACCCGAAGGGCATTTTCGTCTTAGGATATTTTCCACTTAAAATTGATTTATCTAGATAAACTTCAGAGTAAATCAAAGATCATCTGTATTTATTAATAGGGAGTAGAGTGATCCCTCCAAATTCTATTTTTATTTGACAGTACATCTTTAGTTATTCTAGGGGCTGTGCATACCCACATAATTTAAGAAGTAAATAGTGAGTACAAAAGGCATTGCTTCAAACTGTATTAAATAGACTAGTTTTGGGGAGAACTGACACCATTTTTATGTAGATTGTTTCATGTTAAGAACAGAGTCTGTCTTTGTTCATCAAGATGTTTTTATTTCTTTTATTGAAATTCGTATGGTTTGGCATTGAGATCCTTTTTACATTTGTTATAGCTACTCAAAAATACTCATTTCCTTTGAAAGCACTATAAATGATTTTGGACCTTTAATCTCAGTTTCCATATGCCTGTTCATCATTAGTATATAGAAATGTATCTTTGTATGTATATGTGTCTGCATGCATTCCTGTGTGGATTCACATGTATGCGTAGGTGTGCATGCATTCCTGTGTGTGGAGGCGAGAAGACAACCCATGGAGCCTATTTACTTCAGTTGTTGGACCGTCTCTTCATGGCTAAGAGCCCTTCCAGTAGACCAGAGAGAGGGTCAACAAGCTCCAGGGATCTGCCTGTCACTGCCTTCCCAAGATCTGGGATTTGAAACTTGTGTCACTGCCAGGTATGACTGCACAAGTCTTTGATCCTAAGCATTCAGGCAGCAGAGGCAGGCAGACCTTTGTAAGTTTGAGGCCAGCCTGGTCTACATAACAAGTCCCAGGCCAGTCAGGCCTGCATGGTGAGCCTATGGACTAAAAAGCCCAACAAACAAACCAAAAAACCATCTCTGCCCCCTGTGCCTCCATGCCTGGCTTGGGGAGGCAGTGAGCAGCATCGCTTGTCTCTTAAAGAGACAGAACACATCATTACACTGGGCATGTCAACGTTGTGTTTTACATTTGGAGCCTTCCTCCTACCCTTGAAATACACATTTCTGTGCATTCATCTTGTGTGCAGGGAAGAAGACAAACTTTCCGCTTGTTTCTAGGGATCTTTTTGTCAATACTGTGAAACTTGGTAACTAGAATATCTTATTGTGTACAAACAGTTCTCTGTCTTTTCATTATTCTAGCTGCTCCTTGTCTCATTGCAGTGAAGAGAATTCACAGTGCCAGGTTGAATGTAAGAGTTTGATACCCTAATGGCCGTGTATGGGCAAATGCGTTTTCTAAATCACTGATTTTGAGTATCTTTAGAAACTAAGATTACAGTGCTGGGTGTGGTGGTGCACACCTTTAATACCCTTACTGGGAGGCAGAGGCAGGCAGATCTCTGTGAGTTCAATGCCAGTCTGGTGTACAAAGAGTGTTCCAGGACAGCCAGGGCTCTTACACAGAGAAACCCTGTCTCAAAAGATGAAAAAAAAAAAAAGTATTATTTTAAACTTTCATATACCTAACTTTTTGATTCAGTCTCAATCTGTAGCCATACTTGCCTGGAACTCACTATGTAACCTAGGCTGGTCTTACTTTTGTGTTATTATTTTAATTGTATTTATAATGAACAAACGCCAAACACATTAAAAATGTGTGTATGTACATGCATGCTAGCAGGGACATACACCTGCACGTGCTTGTGTAGCTGCATATGTTTGTCCCGTGCAGAAGCAAGAAGTTGTCTATCTATCTCAGCACTAGAATCACTTATGGGTGTTTGCTAGGTGCGGCTGGCGTGTTACACAGTCTTGGGATCTTAACTCTGGCAGGTGGATGGATCTCTGTGAGTTCAAGGTGTGGTGGCACATACCTTTAATCCCAACCCTTGGGAGGCAGCAGCCAGTGGATCTCTGTGAATTCAAGGTGTGGTAGAACACATCTTTAATCCCAACAGTTGGAGGCAGAGAGGCGGGTGGATCTCTGTGAGTTCAAGGACAATCTGTTCTACAGAGTGAGTGCCAGGACAGCCAGATACACAGAGAAACCTGGTCTCAAAAAACCAAAAATTAAAAAGAAAAAGAAAAAAATAGAGTTTAAAATAAAGCCACGTAAAAATGGAGAATACACAGAGTCTTGATACTATATGTTATTGTGTTACGGCTGCTAAACGACATTTGATTATAAATGTTGCTGAATTAATCCAACCTATGTATTTTGAAAATGCCTTGACTTTATAATATAAGTCAAAATATATGTTACTTTGGAGAAGAGGCTTTGCTTTTGTTTAGACAGGAAATGAGAGGCGCTGGATTCATTCTGGGTTAAGAAAACTCAGGTTTGATCAAAGAAGACCTCCTGAGAAATCCAGATGGCCCAGATGTCTGAGTTCTACATCTAGAACAGATTCAAAACTGCTGGCTGAGATGATCAAGCCTCACAGGATACTCCAGTCAGGACTTGCTCATAATTCTAAATGTTCTTTAGGTACCCATAAGATTATCAGTGCCACCAGTCAGCAGGAAGTAGAAAAACTATGCCCACATTCTCAAAAAATGGATATTTTTCTTTGTTTAGAGTGTTGGATACATGTTGTTATGGATAATGGTCAGGAAGAAAGCTAAACAAGGGACATTAGATTCAGAATTCTTGTTTTGAAAAAAAAAGTGTGTGTGGATGAATGCTGTGGGACAATGGTCTTGTACTTTGTAAAGATTTGTCACTTGTATTTTAATAAAATGCTGATTGGCCAGTAGCCAGGCAGGAAGTATAGGCAGGGTGACAAGAACAGGAGAATTCTGGGAAGAGGAAAGGCTGAGTCTACAGTTGTCACCCAGAAACAGAGGAAGCAAGATGAGCATGCCTCACTGATGAAAGGTACCAAGCCACACAGCTAACACAGACAAAAATATAAGTTATAAAAATTAATAAGAAAAGCTTGAGCCACTAGGCCAACCAGTTTATAATTAATGTAGACCTCTGTGTGTTTCTTTGGTACTGAATGACCGTGGGACCAGGTGGGACAGAAAATCTCGATCAACAAACTCCATTTTTAATTATTGATGTCTTCATGATTGTACACCAAGTGCTCCTAACTGCTAAGCAAGCTCTCCAGTCCCTAGCAAAATAATTCTTTCAAGGAGTGTTTGCATATAAACTTCAACTTACCCTCAACTGTTTTCATTCATTACAGCCCCAGATTTCTCAGTCTACAACATTAGACTGGGATACTGGTGCCTAGGCATGAAAATATAAAACACCAGAAGAATACATGAATTTGAATCATGGTTATAGATATAAAAACTTCAAACAGGCCAGAATTTTTAGAGGAGGTAATAGAAAAAGTAGGCATGGTAGTGCATGCTTACTATCCTGGAACTTGGAGGGCTGAGGCAGGATGAAGCCCAGCATGGCCTACACAGTGAGTTCAAGTCCAGCCTGGAGCATATAGTAAGAACTTGCCTAAATCTCTGAGGTTTAGATTGATAATAAGGATAGTTATTACATTTTTCAAGGCTAGTTTCTTTTGGGCGATAGAAATTAAGTCTAGGGATATGGTGTTAGTTAACTGAAACATAAATGTTATAGGTATATTGCTCTTCCTGCTAGATTGGCACCTTTATTATAAAACTCCCTTCCTAACCCTATAGTTTTTTATGGGTGACTGCAAAGTTCAGTCTAATATAACCCTCCTTATCAATGGGGTCTTCCAGGGAGCCTCTGAACAGATGAGATAATAACTATCTGAGGGACTTAGACTTCCTCCTTCATTTGACAACAAGCAGAACTGCCACCTGTTTTCTCAAATTCCTCCTTTCATTTCCTGACAAACATAAGCATTTGAGTTATTTTTATGACCCTAAAATGCTGATTGAAATGATTTGCCAGTAGTTTTACTGATATTTTGGAGGTGAGAATTATTTGTGGCTTTTCCTCTGCCATTTTTAGCTTGTCAGGCTTTGATGAAAGAATGGACAGTTAAAATAATACTGCAGCAATTTTAGACATCAATCTCTCCTGGACTCACTGTCCTTGTTCCTTAATTGTTTCTTGAGTTAAGTGGCTAAACTATTTTATCAATGTTGTTTCCCCTGTAACATGGAGAATTTTGACCAGCAAGGAGAAATACCTTATAAAATGTTACAACAACTTAGTAATTATATATAATATAATTATATATAATATATAATTTCTAAATTATATATATAATATGATACCAAAAAGATATACACACACATATATATCCACATATATGTAAATGATGTGCATGTTCTTCTGTATGTTGTGAATATATTTTATTATCATTGGTTAATAAAGAAGCTGATTTGGCCAACAGCCAGGCATAATAGAGCCAGGCAGGAAATCCAAGCAACGTTAAAGGGAGAAAGGAGGAGGAGTTTGGGAGACACCAGCAGCAGCTGGAAAAACAAGATGTGAGGTAACAAACCAAGAGCCTCGTGGTAAAATACAGACTATTAGAAATGGGTTGATTTAAGTTTTAAGAACTAGTTAATAATAAGCTTGAGGTATATATATATGCATGCATGTGACAACATTGGAAAAAGAGTCCATGAATTTGAAAGAGAGAAAGGAGGCATTAAGTGGGGAGGAAAGGCAAGGAAGAAATATAACTATATTATCTCAAAAATAGAAGAAAAACTAAAAAAATAAAACATATACTGTTCCTGACATTAATATAACAATTTTAGCTTTTTTGGGGGGTACAGTTTTGCACATTTTAATGTAATTTATTATTTTATTTTTGAATTGCATATGATAATTATGTATTTAAGGGATATACATGATAGTTCAGTCTTTTTTCACATTTTTTAAAGTTAGTTTTTTAAGAATTTAATAGTGATTATGTACTACTGTACTTACATCATGTCCATTCCTTTTTCTCCCACAATTCCCTCTCAAGTTCATGATCTCTTCTTCTGCAATTAATATTGTTATGTGTGTGTATTTAAAATTTATTATTTTCCACACTGTAGTCATATTTCATTTGTATTTTAATAAATGAAGTTTGCCTGAAGATCAGAAGGCAAAACAGTCACACTGGTCAGCCATACAAACCAGGCAGTGGCGCTACACACACACCTTTAATCCCAGCAGCCACACTAGTTAGCCATAGAGGCCAGGTGGTGGTGCACACCTTTAATCCCAGCACTAGAGAGGAATATAAGGTGGGATGGCTCAGTGGTTGTTGTCTGTTCTTCAGAGAATGAAAGTTCAATTCCCAGCACCCACATCCCACAGCTCTCTGTAACTCAGTCCTAAAGGGATCTGATGCTTTTTTATGGCCTCTGTGGGCGCTGCACACATGTGGTGTACAGACATATGTAGGCAAACCACCTATGTGTTTTGCCTGCATGAGGGTGTTGGGTCCCCTGGAACTGGAGTTGCAGACAGCCGTGAGCTGCCATGTGGGTGCTGGGAATTGAACTGGGGTCCTTTGGACTAACGGCCAGTGCTCTTAATTGCTGAGCCATCTCTCCAGCCCTACATATAACATTCTTAAGAAAGAAAAATCCAGTCAGCCAATGTTTATGTTTTTATTGATAATTTAGCTCATTCAAATTTAATGCAACTAGGGTATGGGAAAAGGCTCAGGGGTTAGCTCTTAAAGAGGACCCAGGTTTGAGTTCTAGTATCCACAGGGTGACTCACAAGTGATCTGGCGCCCTCTTCTGGCCTCCTGGGGCAACAGGCATGCACCTGGTATTGGGACAAAACAGTCATTCACCTAAAATAAAATCAAATGAAGTTAATGTGATTACCAATAAGATAAAATGTAAAGTTGGGTAGTGGTGGTGGCATGTGCCTTTAATCCCAGCACTCAGGAGGCAGAGGCAGGCAGATGTCTGTGAGTTCGAGGACAGCCTGGTCTACAAGAGCTAGTTCCAGGACAGGCTCCAAAGCTACAGAGAAACCCTGTCTCGGAAAACAAACAAAAGATAGGATGTATAGTATCCATTTTGATATTTTCTGTATTTTATGTCTTCTGTGTCTTATATCCTCAACACTTTATTGCCTTTAATTTTATTTATTTTTTAATATATGTATCTTCCTACTCCCCTTTATAAAATGATTTATTTATTTATTATGTATACAGTGTTCTGACTGCATATCATAAAAGGGCACCAGATCCCATTACAGATGGTTGTGAGTCACCATGTGGTTGCTGGGAATTGAACTCAGGACCTCTGGAAATCTCTTAAGTTCTGAGCCATCTCTCCAGCCCCCTGTCTTTTATTTTAAACAGGTGCTTTCCTGGCACACGGTTTCACTTTATTTTGTGTGTATGTGTTTGTGTCTGTGCATGTACATGTGCAGACTGCAGAACAAATTTGAATGTCATCCCTCAGGAGATATCCATTTTATTTATTTCTGTGTGTGTGTGTGTGTGTGTGCATATGCGCGTGTGTGTTGTATGCATGTGTATATGGGTGAGTGTGCTTGCCTGTATATGTGTACGTAGAGACCACAGATTGACATGGAATATCTTCTTCCATTGCCTTACTTCTAATTATTTTAGAAAAGGTCTCACACTAAACCTAGAGCTCGCAGTTTCTTGGCTGGATCAGCTACAAGCTAACTGCCCTTCCAGGATCCATTTGTCTCCAGCCATCCCCACCCTACCCGTCAGTGCCTGGGTTACACATTTGCCAGCACATCCAGCTTTTCACATGAGTGCTGGGGATCTGAACTCGTGTCTTTGTGCTTGTACCCGCTCAGCCACCTCCTCAGCCCACACTTTGCTTTTGAAACTGGGTCACTCACTTGTAGAAGCTCACTGAAGAGGTTAGGCTGGCTTATCAGTGAGCCCCAGAGATTATCCTGTTTTTGCCTTCCCAGTGCTGATATCACTGGCATGTATGCACCTGAGTCAGGCTTTTTACAACGGGTTCTAGGGATTCAGTTTATTGTCTCATGCCTGTGCCGCAAACACTCTACTAAATGAATTATTTTCCTGGTAATGTGGTATTATCTTTTGTTTTTTAATTACTTTTAGATAGAGTCTCACTATGAAGTTATGAAGTGCACACACACACACCTGCCTATTGAGTCCAGTTTTTGTTTTTTAATTTTTAGATAGAGTCTCACTATGAAGTGCACACACACACACATACACACACACACACACACCCCTACACCTACTATTGAGTCCATTTAGTGTTGCTTGCATATACATGTGTCTACAGTTGAGCACTTTGGGACTGATCACCTATAAGAGAGCTCGTCCCTGGAGAAACCGTTTCTTTCCGCAGCCACTGATCGCCTGCAGCTCTTCATCTAGGGGTGAGACCTCTGAAATTCTGGCCGTCCATGTTGGCATCTCAACTGGTGTTGTCATTATGCAGGTCTTTGTCTAGGCAACCATACTGCTGAGATTCCATGTTGGCTCTGCTTCCCTGTTCTGTCTGGAAGACGCTAGCAGCAGCTGCCCTGGTACTCTCTGGCTCTTAAAAATCTTTCCACCCCCTCTTCGGAGATGTTCCCTGAGCCTTAGGTTTACCCGTTGCCTTGGAGATGTACTAATCAGGGTTGGGCTCCCCACAATTGTCATTTATTCTTTATATTTTTACCAGATGTAGGGCTTGTTTTTGTTTTGTTTTTATAAAAAAAAAACCCTGTAGTTTTAGGCCAGTTTTTCAGTGTGTACCCTGGAGATTACAATTAATGTCTTAATTTAAAACAAATTAGTTTAATGTATATCCTAGCTTCAAGAGTATACTAAAACTTGCATTACTTTACAGCTTCCCAAGACCCTATGTGTGTCCTCTTCATAATGGTGATCTTAAAATAGTAACATTTGTAGCTTGGGATCCAAGAGTGTTGAGTGGAAAAGTGGGTAAAACTGTAACGTCTTTCATGGTCTCATCTCCGAACACAGAGTCACATCAGCCACATTCTTTTTGTAGCAATCTCAAAGGTGCCCATATCCAAAGGCAAGGGCCATTAACTGTGCGTGTTGATGGAAACCCAGCTAAGAGTTTCCAGAAAGGCTTGCTAACTGTCACAACAGGTTAAGAAATCAAGCGTTGGCGCCTTTGCCAAGGTCATTTGCTTGGTAAACACAGAACCTCTCAGTACTAATCACACTTTTCTTTGTCTGAAAAGTGAAGGAATTGGGATAGGAAGTACAGACTTCCCTTTCTTGTCCCCTGGTGCATACATAGGCATGCGGGGTGTGTGTGTGTGTGTGTGTGTGTGTGTGTGTGTGTGTGTGTAGCACCATGTAAATAGCATCTTAAGATGAGAGACTCCAACTTTGCCAGGATGAGCTGTCTCTGAAGACAGTGTCCTTTCACTCCCAATTAAGACGGGGGGGGGGGGGACTTGATTTCTTCTATTTTCACAGAGGGAGGGAATCTTATGGGGAAATACATAGCTAAAGAAATATATAGAGCCGGGCAGTGGTGGTGCACGCCTTTAATCCCAGCACTTGGGAGGCAGAGGCAGGCGGATCTCTGTGAGTTTGAGGCCAGCCTGGTCTACAAGAGCTAGTTCCAGGACAGGCTCCAAAACCACAGAGAAACACTGTCTCGAACCCCCCCCCCCCAAAAAAGAAATATATAGAGTGTATTTTCTTTTCTTTCTTTCTTTTTGGTTTTTCATGACAGAATTTCTCTGTGTAGTCCTGGCTGTCCTGGAACTCATCTGTAGACCAGGCTGGCCTCAAACTCAGCAAAGGTCCGCCTATCTCTGCCTCCTTAGTGCTGGGATTAAAGGCATGTGCCACCACCACCCAGAAGAATGTATTTTAAAAATAAGGGAAAATAGCTTTCTCCAAGGGCCAACAGGTAGGTTTTGATTATAAAAAAGACCTTCAAATTTTGAGGCAATCTCCAGTAATTCATAATTCATGCATTAGGGCACAGAGTAGTGCATATGGCTCAGGACTGAGTAGCTGCTTCTCTTTCCAAGGACCCAGGTTCGACCCCCAGCACCCATCCAGAAGTTCACAACTGCCTGTAACACCAGTTCCAGGAGATCCAATGCCCTCTCCTGACATCTATGATTGCATGCACAAACATGGTATACATATACGCTTAGACACACACATAAATATCCTTTGAAATGTATTAAATATAAATTTTTAAAATATAAAAATCGCAATATTTTAACGTCTTAATATAGTTAGGAAATGTGAAATTAGTTTTGTCTAGATCTTTGAGAAGGCCTGCCTAACAGTGTAAGCTTTGGAAAAGGCTTGAAAAGAGGTAACCTATAGCGCTGAGCGGAGAAAGGCATCTGGTCCCTTACGAAAACTAGGTGGGTAAGTGCCTAGTGGGGGACTGAGAAAACAGGTTCCCGAGCTGACAGGCTGAGAGTTGAATTCTCTCCCATTGCATTACACCTGTGATACAGATGACTACAGAAGCAGCATCAGGCCCGGGCGGGGGGTGTTGGTTTTTGTTTGTTTGGTTTTTGGTTTTTCGAGACAGGGTTTCTCTGTAGCTTTGGTGCCTGTTCCGGAACTAGCTCTTGTAGAGCCAGGCCTGCCTCTGCCTCTTGAGTGCTGGGATTAAAGGCATACGCCACCACTGCCCGGCTGTTTTTTTTTTTTTGTTTGTTTGTTTTTTTAAAAGCATATTTAGGCCAGGCCAGGAGGCAAGCACCGACAGAGGGTAATGGGCTGCAACTTGTGCAGTTTCTGGAAGAGCCCAACCCTGGTTTCCAGCAAACGCTAAGGAAGGAGGCACCTTGTGGTGACCAGTAGGGAACTGTTTGCCTATTTGTAGTCCTGGGTGAACAAACTGGCAAGCAAAGAAAGAAGCCCTGCTGCTTAGGAGGCTAGGGCTGTGGAAAACCGTTAAGGGACTCCTGCGCGTTCTGGCTGCTCTCAGGAGAGGCAAGGAGGGGATCTTGGGGGTGAATCTTCTGAGCCTGCTTGGAGAGGCCATACTACTCCTAGTTGGTTTGCTCTTGGCTTACTCAGACTGTTACCCACATTGTAACATGATTTCACAGGACATTACAAAAGTTCCCCTGAAGCAAGGGAAGGTGGTGTGCAGGGAGACAGAATTGGGAGCAACCCACTCTCTATGCTCCTCTTCCTTCACAAGAACGGGGAGGAAGATACTAAAGCAGTGGAGAGGCCAGGACTCTAAATACTGTGTTCACAAATGAAACCTTAGCTTCTATAGTTTTTAGGATGCTTAACAAATTTTATAAATACAAGTCTTTTTAAAATGAGGTTTAAAAGCAGCAATGAAATGAAACCATTTTTTTCAACTGCAATAAAGCAAAACCAAAAAATGAACATGAAAATAGCAACACTTGGGCTAAAAGGGGGGGAATTATAATGAAAACTATAACAACTTTATAATCAAGAAAAATTATGTGTAAAAATTATAGAATGTGACCAAAGCCATACTTAAGAGAAAACCCATAATCTCAAATGTTTTTATTATTACATTAGAAAGAAATAAAGTACAATATGCTTGATTTTACTAATGCTAATACTGTGTAGGGCCTGAACAAAATATATTTCAGTCTTCATAGTATTTATCAGGTGAGTGCT
This sequence comes from Microtus oregoni, assembly GCF_018167655.1. NCBI lineage: Eukaryota > Metazoa > Chordata > Mammalia > Rodentia > Cricetidae > Microtus > Microtus oregoni. The sequence goes on along the minus strand of NW_024543817.1, from coordinate 97,515 downwards.
GTTTATCACCTTTATGATAGGAGGTAGGTCCTGTATATGCCCCAATCAGGCACACGCATGCAGTGTACCAACAGTGCAGCCTGTTTCCAAGAACTACTTCACATGTCTCTTGATTTTATGCCACAAACGTTTATTAATGGTTATTATTCTACACAGGGCACAGTAAGTAACAAAAATTCCACAATGTTTTCTACCCTGTATAAATCTACTCACAATAAAGACAAAGGAGGGGATACAGTTTATAGTACAATTGCCACTGGTCCGGCTAGCTAACCACAGCACTAGGGTTGCAGTCAGAAAAGCGAGTCCAACTTGGGATGGGCACAGAGAAGTCTATTGGGGCGCTTGTTGTCCCCGCTTAGGGAAGCAGCTCTAAATTGTTCAAATGATTATTCAAGTCAAGAGAATCAAAAAGAGCATACACATTTCCATTTTATTAAAATAGTGTATAAATACAGAGCGGTTGGGCACATCCATTCTAAGGCACTGTTCTGGTTTAAATGCAATTCCACAAGAGAGAAAGAGAAGCCACTACATTCTGTATTTTTTAATCTCTACATTCAGACTCCTCCTATGTTCCTTGGGTCTAATTTTAATCCCAGAATTATTAGCAGCATCATACAGGGACCTGGATGCCAAGAATTAAAGACACATCCTGGCTCTGGCACTTTATATGATTTGGCACTTAATTATAAGCTCTCTTGTATTTTCTCCATTTTTTTTCCCAACTCTTGTTTAACTAGAGATATTATAAAGTTTTATGAGCCTTACACATGAATTATGTTTTGTTACTAGCTTCAATTAAGACTAGAACAGGACAAGTTAGGCACATAATACATACCCGCCAAATACTTACATATCACTTCAAAGAACTTGAATGCAATGAAGAGATACATTTTCCTTAGTTCTACTTTAAAGATGACTGTGCATCTTCATAAAGGGAATATACTTGAATGTCCCATTTCATGTATCTAATAACAAGGACTAAGCTCAACGAGTATTTTCACATATCAATAGCTTCAATTGATAATGACTTTCTCCCTTACTATGAGACTTGAGTTGTTACTATGATTACATTTAGAACACTTATATAAGTAGCAACTCTGTATGTGTATGTATGTGTTTGTGTGTGTGATTATGAGTAAAATTCAAAAAGATCAAGAATCACTAGGTAATTCATAACTTATGTGACGTAGTGACTGTCATCTCTGAAAATGATGTGTAAGTATAATTAAAATTCAGAGGCTGCAAATCATTAAGTAACCCACAAATTATGTCACTTAGTGATCTTAATGTCCTTGAAATGATGTGTGTATAATACAAAAGATGTATATTTTCAAATGATTTTTCATAAAATCCTTGAAATTGGAAATAACTAGGTTTAGAGCTACGGGACTACACTGATAGCTACAGACATACTGGTTTAAGGCAGTGTGTCCCAAGGGATACCTGCAGAATAGTCCTGCAAGCTATTACTACGAGTACATGACAAAGGTTCAGGGGTCAAATAAGTTTGGAAAGCACCGAGCTACAAGAGGTGCCTTAGCCTCCTTTACTAAACTACGCCCTTTCCAAGAGTCTCATATGCTGATGAGCATCATGAATCTAGGAAGGACAAAAGCTAGAAGCAGTTTCCACAAAGATTTGCAGAACGAAGTTTTCTATGACACATACTTAGGGAGACACTGAATAGAGAATGAACACAGTTTCAAAAGCACTGAAATAAACGTGAGAGAATACCAAAGCAGAACGAAAAGCCACGATACTTGTTCTTCAGTCCATCCAGATAAAGAGAGATTCTACTTGTACAACTTCAACTGTGAGTTACTTCTGCTAGACCTAGCAGTCAGAAGCACAGAACTCCACTGGAGTCCCCATTACCCCAGATGGCCAGCTAAGCAGAGCAGCAAACCCCACAAAAGTCCGAGCTCAATGTCACAGCTCTAAGCATAAGACTGGAAAGGGAAACAAGCCTGCTCCTTCGGCCAATGGCATTCTCTCCCTAATCCTCCTGAAACGTTTGTATTGTTAGACAAAATTCACTGCCTCATTTCTTGTCACACGAGGCATGTCTATCTGAGTGGCCACTCTCACACAGCTGCCTTCAGCAACTCCGGAGGGGAGAGGTGTGGCAGTGGGACGGCAGACGCTGTGCTTCCATTACGCTGGTCCTATCTCTAAACGACTGCCACCATGTCTATGCTTTGTGCTTATCATACAGTTAACTGCCTTGGAATCAAAACTTTCCATTGCAATTAAACAACAGAAAAAAGACAGAATGTATGAAATTCAGAAAAACTGCAAGGATAGGTAGTCACTCTAGAACTCCTACACCTTGAAAGATGGGCTTTAAAAACAGCACCATCAAACCTGTACTTGTAAGTTCAGACAAAAGGCTTCTAAGACAAACAGCTCCTATAGGCTCCAATGGTAACTGTCATAGGACCTGCTTCCCTTAAGAGTTCTTAAAGAAGTCCTCTGAAGTGTGTGACCTGGTGCATGATAAGGCCCGCTCGCTGTCTGAAGCTTTTAGAACAGTGAGTGCACTTGTATGGCTTCTCCCCTGTATGGATTCTCAAATGAATTACAAGGCTCGGTCTCTGTCTAAAGCTTTTCCCACAGTAGCTACATTTAAAGGGCCTCTCTTCCGTGTGTGTTCTCTGGTGCAAAGTGAGCGCCGTCAGGCGACTAAAACTCTTTCCACAATTATGGCATCTATGGGGCTTTTCACCTGTATGGGTTTTCAGGTGTCTTTTAAGACTCGATCCATGACAAAAGCTTTTCCCACACTCAAGACATTTATATGTTTCCTCTTCAGAATGGGTTCTCTGGTGCCCAATAAGGTGTGAGCGCCGAGTGAACCGCTTTTTACATACAGTACATTCGTAGGGTCTCTCTCCGGTGTGAAGTCGCTGATGTCTATATAGGTCTGAGCTCCGCAGGAACCTTTTTCCACATTCAGGGCATTTGTGAGGCTCCTCCCCTGAATGAATTCTCTGGTGCCCAGTAAGCTGGGACTTCCGAGCGAAGCATTTTCCACACTGAGGACATCGGTGAGGTTTCTCTCCAGGACTCTTTTTCTTTGGAGGCTTTGGGCTGAGAGGTTCTTCCAAATTGGAGGTCTCAGGTGTCTCTCCTAGAGTGGGGTTCTGAGGGTCTCCAAGTGTGGTTAAGTCTGTCTGTAAATCCTCTGGGGGTGGATCCCACTGGTTTTCTAACTGCACATAGTCTTTCTGCAGGATGGGACCATGGAGAGCATTCCCTTCTAAAGTTACCACAAAAGGGTACATATCTTCCAGTTTTTTCTCTTTTGAAGGATCCTCTTCATTTTCTAGCCCCATCTCAAAACCTGAGAAGAAATAGAAACTGAAGATGTCACTGTGTTCGGAAAAGAGAACCAGTGGAGGAAAGTAAATAGTGAATAGAAATGCCTAGACACACTTCCATGCTCCTCACCCCCATTATTGCGCTTTTTTCCCCTCCTTCCCAGGACCAGAAAGGAACCATTACTTACCAATCTTGGGATCAAGCAATTGTTTCATATCTTTGGGATCCTGTAATTCTTTTACCCATGACTCTTCTCTATGATCCAATGGGAAGTTCATGTCAAGCTTTGGTAACTGATAACCTGGTCACAGAAGCAAAAGGGAGAAGCATGACAGTGTGGTTCATCAAGGGTTTTTCTAGCATATAGGCTGACTACATGGATATATAGCCTCTAAATACTCATACCCTCCCCAAATTGTTCCTTCATCTGGAGTCACTTAGAAGAGTCTTTTGAAAAGATAAGAACAAAACAACAGTTGAGAAGGCCATCTTTTTGTGATCTCAGGTGAATGAATCATGTGCTAAAAGCAATGCATTTAGCTCTGTATCTATTTTGATAATACATTTATTTATGCTAGAGATAAACTATGGAGTAAATCTTCATAGAATGTTGGTATACTAAAAACTGGGAATTACTGTTATTGAGTGCTTAAAGAAGAGCAGTCTAAACATACGTGTCAAAGAAGAGTTCTGTAAACATGTGTCAAAGAAGAGGAGTGTAAACAAACATGTGAAAGAAGAGTGGTCTAAACATACATGTCAGAGAAGAGTGGTATCAACATACATGTCAGAGAAGAGTGATATAACATATGTGCCCAGAAGAGCGGTGTAAACACATGTGTCAGAGAAGAGCACTGTGAACACAGGTGTTGGAGAAGAATGGTGTGAACACAGGTGTCAGAGAAGAGTGTTGTGAACACAGGTGTCGGAGAAGAGTGTTGTGAACACAGGTGTCAGAGAAGAGTGTTGTGAACACAGGTGTCAGAGAAGAGTGGTGTGAACACAGGTGTTGGAGAAGAGCCGTGTAGACACAGGTGTCGGAGAAGAGCACTGTGAACACAGGTGTCAGAGAAGAGCACTGTGAACACAGGTGTCGGAGAAGAGCACTGTGAACACAGGTTTCAGAGAAGAGCACTGTGAACACAGGTGTCGGAGAAGAGCGGTGTGAACACAGGTGTCAGAGAAGAGTGTTGTGAACACAGGTGTTGGAGAAGAATGGTGTGAACACAGGTGTCAGAGAAGAGTGTTGTGAACACAGGTGTCGGAGAAGAGTGTTGTGAACACAGGTGTCGGAGAAGAGTGTTGTGAACACAGGTGTCGGAGAAGAATGGTGTGAACACAGGTGTCAGAGAAGAGTGTTGTGAACACAGGTGTCGGAGAAGAGTGTTGTGAACACAGGTGTCGGAGAAGAGTGTTGTGAACACAGGTGTCGGAGAATAATGGTGTGAACACAGGTGTCAGAGAAGAGTGTTGTGAACACAGGTGTCGGAGAAGAGCGGTGTGAACACAGGTGTCGGAGAAGAGCGGTGTGAACACAGGTGTCGGAGAAGAGCACTGTGAACACAGGTGTCGGAGAAGAGCACTGTGAACACAGGTGTTGGAGAAGAGCACTGTGAACACAGGTGTCGGAGAAGAGTGGTGTGAACACAGGTGTCGGAGAAGAGTGTTGTGAACACAGGTGTCAGAGAAGAGTGTTGTGAACACAGGTGTCGGAGAAGAGCACTGTGAACACAGGTGTCGGAGAAGAGTGGTGTGAACACAGGTGTCAGAGAAGAGTGTTGTGAACACAGGTGTCAGAGAAGAGCACTGTGAACACAGCTGTCGGAGAAGAGCACTGTGAACACAGGTGTCGGAGAAGAGTGTTGTGAACACAGGTGTCAGAGAAGAGTGTTGTGAACACAGGTGTCGGAGAAGAGTGTTGTGAACACAGGTGTCGGAGAAGAGCGGTGTGAACACAGGTGTCGGAGAAGAGCACTGTGAACACAGGTGTCAGAGAAGAGCACTGTGAACACAGGTGTCGGAGAAGAGCACTGTGAACACAGGTGTCAGAGAAGAGTGTTGTGAACACAGGTGTCGGAGAAGAGCGGTGTGAACACAGGTGTCGGAGAAGAGCACTTTGAACACAGGTGTCGGAGAAGAGCACTGTGAACACAGGTGTCGGAGAAGAGTGTTGTGAACACAGGTGTCAGAGAAGAGTGTTGTGAACACAGGTGTCGGAGAAGAGTGGTGTGAACACAGGTGTCGGAGAAGAGTGGTGTGAACACAGGTGTCGGAGAAGAATGGTGTGAACACAGGTGTCAGAGAAGAGTGTTGTGAACACAGGTGTCAGAGAAGAGTGTTGTGAACACAGGTGTCGGAGAAGAGCACTGTGAACACAGGTGTCGGAGAAGAGTGGTGTGAACACAGGTGTCGGAGAAGAGTGGTGTGAACACAGGTGTTGGAGAAGAGCCGCGTAGACACAGGTGTTGGAGAAGAGTGCTGTGAACACATGTGTTAGGAAATTGCTTACTGGAATAAGCTCACTTGATCCCTTCACAGAAACATTTCCATTGTATTGTACTTAATTGGCAGCAGCAAAAGGTAGTCTTTATGTGTCAGCAGAAGTCTAGAAAGGGCACTTCAAAATAAATAACCCAAATGAACTGCTAGGTAGTGTTTCTTCCCAACATCTTTTTAAAATTCATTATCTCTGTGTTTATTATTACACTTAAATTTAGCAACTATAAGATAGATGTGTTTCTGAGGATCAAACCCCAAAGTAGCTTTGGCAGAGGTGGTTCTTTCTGCCCAACATCTTAAGTACTACTTGGTTTCCCACCATTTCAGCCTTCATTGGCACCCTATTTTTCCTGTTTCTTTTTCTCCATCCTCCTCATTGCTGGCCAAGTATACTGCTCTACAGGAACATTTGGTACAGAAATGAGCTAACAAACAGGCTGATGGTTAAATGTTAGAATTATTAAAATGGCACATGCAGGCAAATACTAATTTGTATTTTAGATTAAGGCATGAGAAATGGACAGAAATTCCTTGTTTGTTTTATCAAGAAGAAACCATATGTTTCAATCTTAAGACTAACAAATGAAAGATAGGGAGCTCAAATGGTTTCCTGTGCTGGGCGTTGACAGTGCATGCTATAATTCCAGGCTCAGACAGAAGGATTTCAAGTTCCATGTCAACCTTGGCTACAGAGTGAGACCTGCCTCAAAAAGAAGATACGTACTTCAAAATTTGCTATTTGATTTTTGTTTGGATTTCAAAGTTAAGATAATATGAAGGGATAATATGGGATAGACAAAAAAGCTGAGGGCCACACCCCAAAGGAAAGCTGCTGCGAGGAAACAGAGGGCACACACTAAAACTGGGAAGAGACTAACAAGCTAATGTGTAAAATACTGATTCAGGTAACAGTCCAAGATGGCAGAGTATACCCACCCAACCACTGCCAAGTTCTCCTGGGAATAGGACTGAAACAGAGAGGAGCTAACTACCCTTGAGGTAGCTGGTGTTAGTTGTTGGTGGAAAGGCAGAGATATGAGAAAATGCAAATCTTTCTGGAGAGTAGAACAGAGGACAAGAAAGAGCATCCTTGTACATGGTAATAGCACAGTAGCGGGCAGGGGCTGGAGTAAAGAAAAGGAGAAACTTAGAAAATGCAGTCTTCTCCAGTATGCAAAAGACAACCTTGACATGAAACACGGGCTTTGCATAGCATCCCGGCACTGGCCGAAGTTTCCCTACTTCCCACCACGTAATCATGCTGCAGTACTTAAGGTCTCCCCTGAACTGCTCCAGGATTCAAAGCTACCTACATTTATTTGTCTCCCGAAACCCACAGGAAAACCCACTAACTAATCTAGGAAGTGTTAGACCAGACAGCCAATCAGCTGGCTGCTGGAAAAGACTTAACCAAAGCCTCTGAAAGCTCTATGCTAGCCTTTCTCACTACTCTTAATATATAGCACCTGAAATCTTAGCCAGAGCAGCAAGACAAGAGAAAGAAATAAAAGTGAAACAAACAGAACAGGATGAAGCCCAATATCCCTATTTGAAGATAAATTCTTGTATTTAGACCCTAAGATAGAAGAATCAAAGATCTGATAGAATTTCAGCAAACAGGCATGATACAAAATCAACAAAGAAGATCCAGTAACTTTTTTTTAATATAAAACTTGACCTTGAGAAAGAAATCAGAAAAAACAATGCCATCTAGTATACCATAAAAAATACCAGGAATAGGGGCTGGAGAAATGGCAAAAGCAGTACTTCTCTGCACTTCACATCAGAAGACATCAGCTGCTTGTAACTTCAGGTCTGGGGGATCTGATGCCTTCTTCTGGCCTCTGCAGGCACTGTATTCATGTGCCCCAAATGCACACATAATTAACAATAGAATATTTTTAAGTACCTAGGAATAAATCTAACCAAGGAGGCAAAATTCCTCTATAATATAACTACAAAACATGTATGAAAGAATCAGAGGAATATACTAGAAGACTGAGGAACTTCACAAAGTAGCAGAATTAAAATTGTAAAAATAGCACTGTCGCCCAAAGTGGTCTGTGGTAGAGTGTAACCAACCTTCAAAATTCAAACTACATTCTTCAGAGAACTAGAAATCGGCCCTAAATTTCATGCAGAAGCACAAAGGATACAAACAGCGAAGGCAGCTCTCACTGAAAAGAAGAATGCCAGAGGCATCATACCTGACCTCAAATTATACTACAGAACCATACTGACAAAGTTGCCAAAAATAAAACATGGAGGAAAAAAAATAGTCTCCTCAACAAATGGTACCTGGAAAACAGAATTTATCTACATGTAAATGCTACTTTTTGTTCTGTTTTTTTTTGAGACAGGGTTTCTCTGTGTAGCCTTGGCAGTCCTGGAACTCACTCTGTAGACCAGACTGGCCTCAAACTCACAGAGATATGTCTGCCTCTGCCTCCCAAATGCTGGGATTAAAGGTGTGCACCACCACTACCCAACTTCTACATGCCCATGATTAAGACTTTATCCCTACTAATAATTCGATTAAAAATTAATTTAAAATGGCTCAAAGAAGTCAGGCAGTAGTGTCACATACATTTAATCCCAGCGTTCCAGGACAGCCAGGATTACACAAAGAAAACCTGTCTCCAAAGAGAAAGAAAAAAATCAAAGACTTTAATGTTAGACCTGATACTTTTAAACTACCAGAAAAAAACCGTGGTGAAATATGTCCTGATATAGGTATTAGTAAAACCTTTCAGAAATGAACTCCAAATCTTGGAAAATAATAGTAAGAACAGGCCAGTGGGATCCTATTAAGTTAAAAAAAAATCCTTTGAACAGTAATGGAAACAATAGTAATGAAATAGCTTAAAGAATGGGTAAATCTTTGTTATTCATCTTAGAGGATTACTATCCAGTGTATATATAAAAAAACTAAAAAGAAAGAAAAAAGAGAAAAAAAACAGCAAAAGAATTAGTAATGAAATCAACAGAAGGACAAGTGACCAGATGTTTGTAAAAGTGTGATGGTCAACCAGCTGTGCTGGCTCATGACTAACTGCAGCACCTTGGAGCCTGAGGCAGAAAGACTGCCAATATGGGTGGGCAGTGGTGGCGCATACCTTTAATCCCAGCACTCTGGGGGCAGAGACAGGCAGATCTGTATGAGTTCAAGACCAGCCTGGTCTACAGAGAGATTTCCAGGACAGTCAGGACTATTGCATAGAGAAACCCTGCCTCAAAAAAAAAAAAAAAGGCCAATATGGGCTCCATAGTGAGTTTCTAGGTCTGCCTGGACTACATTCCACATTCCAGTAGGTGTATATTTTTATGTTCACAAGCATATCTTATATTTTTAAGGCAATGGTATTTTTAGATAATATACTGTAATAACTGTAATTTAAATGTGTTGTATAGCAGTTTCCTCTAAAAAATGAACACTTCGTTCTGCAGGGAAGCCTTTAAGACAGAAGGCAAACAACTCAAAAAAAGTCTAGAAACTCAAAAAAAAAAAAAAAAAAAACTCTAGAAAGTTACTGAAACTGACCAGATTCACTGGGCCCCTTCATTCTAGGAGTAAACAAGCCAAGCTGAAAAGAAGACTCTCAGACCAGGCAAGCTGCAAAGAAGACTCTGAGAGCAGAGCAGTGGCCTGGAAGACACAGAAACCAGCAGAGCTGCCTACGAGAGGTTTAGGCCAACTGAGGCACTTGGAAAGGACACTCTTCACCTGTTGAGCTGTCTGTGGTGTGTGCTCCAGGTTAAGTTGATGACTGGGTAATTTTAGTGATTTCTAGCCCCCTATAAACTACGGATTAGAAAGCAGTCTGACAGAACTTCTTCATGGTCACTCTGGAATGACAGGTATTTCTGTAGGGCATCAGAGGAAATAGTTAAAGAAATGATGGCTAGAATCCCTAAAGTATATTGAGAAGAACTCCCCTACATACGTAGGAAGGTCAATGAATTCCAAGTAGGATAATTACAGAAGATCCGCAAGCAGAGAGAGAGAGAGAGAGAGAGAGAGAGAGAGAGAGAGAGAGAGAGAGAGAGAGAGAGAGACAGAGAGAGAGACAGAGACAGAGAGAGACAGAGACACAGAGAGAGACCTTGAAAATCAGAAAAATGACCCCCAATTACAAGTGAACTATTTACATAGAGATTAAATCTGATTAGATTAAAGTTAGTAGAGGAGGGCAGTATAAGGGCTCAGCAGGTAAAGGCCCCTGCAGCCAAACTCAGTGACTTAAAGTCAATTCCAGGAACTTTTATATACACACATACAAATAAATGAATGTAATAAAAGTTTTAAGGTTAGTAGCAAGCAAATTTACTAAGACGTTAAACCCCAAATTAGTCAAATAAAGATTTAATTATACCAATTTAGTTTGAAATGAAACTGTGAGTTCCATTACAAACAAGAGGCTAAAACGCAGTGGGGTGACAGAGTCAAAGTGCTTAAAGAAAAATGAAAAGTGAGCTGGAGAGGTGGCTCAGTGGTTAAGAGCACGGCTGCTCTTCCAGAGGACCTGAGTTCAATTCCCAGAACCCACATGGCAGCTCACAACTGTCTGTAACCCTAGTTCCAGGGGCTGACACCCTCCCTCACACAGACAGACATGTAGACAAACCATTAATGCATATAAAATATAAATACGTAAATGAATAAATAAAAAGGAAGGAAAAAGAATCCTATATTCAAGAATTCTGTCTTTCCCAAATGAACATGCAATAAAGATATCCCTGAAAAACAAAACAGAATTCACTGCTAGCCGACTTGCCTGAAAATAGCTATATATGTTTTTAAAAAAGGGTAATCTCTCAGTCTGAAAGTGAGAGATTCTGAGAACGTAACTTGAAGCCACATGAAAAAATAGCACAAATAAAAGTAGCATATAATTGGAAAAGACATTATAAATCAAAGTCTGTTTCTTTTGTCTCAAACATTTGAGAAAACAAGTTCTATGCCATGTAGGAAGGTACTGTATTTGTCAACAGCACCACATATGAGGCACGTGAGAGAAAACTCGGTACATGGTAAAGAAATGACTAGAGTTGCCTGCTCAAATCCTTCTAAAGAAATAAAACCGTACATGACAATAAAGCTAAAAAAGCTGTAATTTGTTTTCCTTTCTCATTCATTTCTTTTTAAAATCCTGAAAACCATGTGGAGTAATAATTATAGCAATGTACTGTGGGGCTTATACCAGGTTTGAGAATATGATTCTAATACAGAAGTAAAGAATATAGACCTATATAGCACTAACGTTTCTGTATTTAATGACATTGTTAATATAACTCTGAACTGATGATAAGTTTAAGCATAAATGGGGAGCTGTAATCATCTACTTAAGAACTAACTTAGATACAGGGAATGTTCATTAAAGCAAAGTGCTACACTATATTCACTTAACACAAGAGAAAGCAGTGCATGTGTGAGAGAGAAGAGAGTTATATAGAAGACTAAATAAAATGGCATCTGTAACTCCAACTACATACTGACCAGGCTAGATCTGAGCGGACTACAAAATTCAGTGGAAAGGCAGAGCTCCTGCTGGAGTTTTGCACTCCCTGTTTGCTTTCATTTGTTTTTCAAGACGGGGTTTCTCTGTACACCTCTAGCTATCCTGGAACTCGCTCTGCAGACCAGGCTGGTCTTGAACTCACAGAGATCCTCCTGCCTGCCTCTGCCTCCAAGATATTAAAGGGAATGTTCTATAATTATTATTCATAAGACAGCTAGACAACTCAGATACTGAAACCCAAAACTTACTATTTATAAAGGATATCATTTTATAGTGAGTAAAAGAACAATTAATTAATAAGATATATCCAAAATATTGCTACCCAAATTAAAAAAAAAACTCAAAGTAGGAAGAGAAAAATTATCTCCTTAACTTGATATATTCTATCTATGAAAGCCCCCATACCTAATATAAAAGTAATAATGAAAGAAGAAATAAAATTCTTCCCAGACCTGGAACAAGACAAGGATGTACTTTTACTACTTCAATTTAATATTGTTCTAAAGGGAAACTACACAACAAAAGATACAAAACTATTACCTTTCATAGGTGACATAATTTTATACATATACAGGAAACCCTAAAGAATCTATCATAATAAACAAGGCAAGTATGTTTGTAGGCTACATGATCAATATGGAAAAATCAATAGCATTTCTATATATTTTCAAAGAACAATCCAAAATGCACTGAATAAGATAATCCCATTAATGATAACATTAATATGACTAAAATAATTTAATAAGCTCAGTGTAAAATTTATACTTTGAAAACTCTAAAACACTGTTGAAAACACCTGAGAAAGTCCAAATAAATAGAAACACATTTCAGGTTCAGGCTTCATAAAATACAGTATCATTAATACAGCAGTATTCTCCAAACTATCTTCAGACGTAACACAATCCTCACAGTGAGCTGACTCTAAAACTTAATAAAAACAACAGCAATCTACAAAATGTAAATGCAGTCCTTTCTTGAGAACCAATGTCCAACAATCAGTCCAACGGTAAACTAAACCTATGGGCCTTCAGTCATAAGCACATTCAGTGCAAAATAAGAGGCTTTTTACTTTTAGGCTTTTAATGAAATCACAGCTAGATAACTACACACAAGTAAATGGCGTCCCGCCCTCACATGCTATTAAATCATTGTTGAAAATGGATCCAATTTCTAAATGCAAGAAAGAATGGGTTGTTTTCAAATAAGCTAAGTCATCAAATTATTTTACAGTCATCGAGTGAGATGTTTTTCCCCTTTAAGCGTGGGTGGATCTGTGACTTTGTTCTAAAGAGAAAATTGCAGAAGTGACGGTGTGTGACTGGGTTACCAACAACATTGTGGCACATGTCTTGCTTTCTTTTAGATCATCTCCTATGAGAGAAGCCTGTCTTGAGGACACGCATATGGAGAAGTCCCCTTAGCAAGAAACTGAGGGTTCTGCTAGCTCACAGAGACCGAGCCAGAAACATTGTAAATCTTCTGGAAATTCCTGGCTCATAGAAAGTCTATATTTTTTAAAAGCACCCCCCTCTTTTCATTTTCTCCTTTAAGCTGCTAAACTTCAGAGGCGATTTACAGTTGTAGACTATGGTACAAAAGAAATAATATAGTGGAGTGTGATGATATAAAACAATTGGAGGTTAAGAAAGAGATCCTTCACTAATGTTCAGCCAATCATTTTACTAAGCTCCACTTAGCAAAGATTATGTTACTAAAGGTGCACTGCTCTATGAGGTATCATTACTATAGCCGGGCATTAGATATTACCTATATTAACATTTAATGGAACAGGGAATTCTGAAGAGATTTAATTCACAATAGCCTTCTCAGCTAGTGATGGCTCATCAGGTAAAACAGTTTGCCCACAAGCATGAAGGTCTAGTTTGACACTAGGAACTCACACGCTAGGAGAAAAGTGACTCCTGCAAACTCTCTTCTGACATTCACACATGCATGGACATCAACACATGCACACACACAAAATAAATAAACATAAACTTGTTTTATTAAAAAAAATCTTCTCAGGAGCCAAGTGGTGGTGGCACACGCCTTTAATTCCAGCCCTCAGGAGGCAGAGGCAGGCAGATCTTTGTGAGTTCAAGGCTACCCTGGTCTACAAGAGCTAGTTCCAGGACAGGCCCAAAGCTACAGAGAAAACCTGTCTTGAAAAACCAAAAAAAAATTCTTCTCAGGCTAGGGAGATGGCTCAGTGGTTATGAGCATGCACAGCTCTTTCAGAGATGAGTGTTCAGTTCCCAACACTCACGTCAGGTGTTCACAACCATCTGTAACTACAGCTTCAGGGACTCCAGCACCCTCTTCCAGCCTCCATGGGCACCTGCACTCACACGCAAACATCCACACACAGACATACACACATTTTTTTAAAAATTAGGTTGGGCGGTGGTGGTGCACACCTTTAATCCTAGCACTCCGGAGGCAGAGGCAGGAGGATCTCTGTGTTCAAGGCCAGCCTGGTCTACAGAGTTCCAGGACACCCAGGACTGTTCCACAGAGAAAACCTGTTTCTAAAAACAAAACAAAACAATAAAAGAAAAAGAATCTTTTGGTGTGTTCTTTGGCATCTTTCATGTACTCAGAGTGAAATCTCATTAACTGAGTCAAAAAATCCAAAGCTTAGGCAAGTGAAAATGTGTTCTAGCTGTGAGGCACTAATTATAGTTTATATGATACAGTTTAAGCACCCAGGCCTAGTGCCTCCTTACCCTTTTTCTTTCTGACTGCAGATAGTCTACAGTATTCCAGAGTTCTAGGGTGTCAGGCATAAAGTTAAGCTTTTAAGCACTCAGCCATCTCTCCAGTCCCAAATGTGGGGATTTTTTCTTTGTTTGTTTGTTTGAGACAGGGTTTCTCTGTGTAACAGTCCTGGATGTCCTGGAACTTGCTCTGTAGACCAGGGTGGCCTTGAACTCACAGAGATTCGCTTGCCTCTGCCTCCCACATTCTGGGATTAAAGGCGAGCACCACCACCACCTGGCAATGAGGGATTCTTAAAGCTTTTGTCTTTGTTAGCTCTATTTGTAGTTTGCATTTAAGTTCTTAATTTTGCAATTAACAAATGTGGCAATAGGTTAGTGACTATGATTAAATGACTCCTATACATATACATAACTTCAAAAAGCCCTACTGACTACTCAGAAACTATTTGCAATTACACCAGACAGTAATCTTAGAACTTAACCATCATTTTACTTTTTACAGGATCCCATAGAAATAAATCACTCCCATGAGAGCAGGAAGTAATTCTAGAAAACGACGTTCCCTCTCCCAACAAAGTTTGTCCTCAGGGTTAGGGACATTTATTGGGGTTGATTATAAGTGGTATACAGTTGGGGGTGGAAATTAAGTAGGATAAGGGATATCTTAAGGCAAAAAAGGAATTGGATGGGATAATAGGTAGATTAGTGTGAGCTTACTCACACTAATAATAATAGTGATAGTGAGAATACTTGTAAGCTATTATTTATAGAAAACTTATATTGGTATAGATTCTTGTATATTGATACAAATTCAAATTATATTTGTTATATTGAATATTCTCCTATTTCTTTTTACAACATTTGTGTACCTATGCAAAGTTATTTTATCATATTGTATGCATACATGTTTCTACCTCTGCTTAAGATATTTTGTATACTGATACAATTTTAGAATATATTTATCATATTGCACTATACATTTCTACCTCTGATCAAAATATTTATATATTGTTTACATTTGGAGGTCACTGTCCCAATTTGCTTCACAGTTGTTTAAAGTTTTTTTACTATTTTAATATAAAGCCTTAGTCTTTAAGCTAATAGGTATTAAGAATTATAGAACAATAGTCATCCTTGTTTGTCATACTTATGGTTATACTAGTCAGGTACTTTAGTTACATACAGATTATATTCTGCATAGATAGATAATCTTCATCCACTTCAAAGAGCTGTAAAACATGGCATTTAAATAACTTAGTATTCTGTTGATGTGAGACACAATTGCTCCTGGCAGCACCAATCTATTCCTGAGAGAATGTTGGGCACCGAAGACACTCCACTTGGAGTTTGTTTTCTTGGTAAAACTGGCCTTTGAACAAAGAACTGCCCCTGCTCAACTGCTGACAAAATGCATGGTGTCCAGACTGGACAAGCAGAATACAAGCAAAAACACTGTCAAACCTTGCCAAAACAGGGTAAGACAGTTTTGAAAATTTTCCTGCTTCTGAAAATGGTCTGTCAGATACTTTAGACCTTAGCCAAAGATGGTTGCTCCAGTGTTGCAAATGAGACTTTGGGTGATTGCCCAGGTAGCCTGTTATCTCTGTCATTTCTTACACCTTTTGGAAGTTGCTTGATTGTGCTTCCTGTTTACTCAAGTAATATTATTTCCCTTTTCAGGACTTTTATGGGGTTGAAGACTAGATAGCCATAGTTACTTTCCTCTCATGACTTAACCAAGCCATTTCTAATATAAGACTTAGGCTGCTTAGAATAGGATAACTATTAAAACATTTAGCATATGTTTCTTGCTTGATATTGTTTATGCTTGTTGTAATTCTAATTTTTATACTTGATATTTTTTCCTATTATATATAGTTTTGTATTGGGTTTGGAACTCTTATTTAGACAAAATGGGGAGGTGCTGTGGAAACTCCTTCAGCCAATGGCCTTTGGGATGCTGGCCCACTTTGGCCATAGTCATATGTACTATATATGCAGATAAAGGGGCACATGAGACTCGTTGGCTGCTGGATTTGGTTCTAGTTCCCTGCTCACGCAGAGGACTACTGGTCACTGCTTTTTATGTGAGACTACCCCTAAATAAATAAACCTTTATTATACTCCATTCTGGGCTAGTGTGGGACTATTTTATTATAAATTGCAGTACTTATATCCTCCAAAAGTTCATTTTTTACCAACAGGGGATATGGTCCAGATTTTCAGATAAACTCAAATTCATATATAACTTTTACATTTATTTCCCCACTAACCATTATCTTATGATCTTTCACTCAATTTCCAAAATGATTATCATGCAAAATATTGAGATGCTTTTATTTTTTTAAAAATCAAAACTTTAAGTAACTTTTAAATAAATAATGTGATAATAAGTCTTGCACCATTTTATATCATTTTAAACAGGCTAATTTCTTCCGATTTTTATTTAATACTTGTTTCATTAATACATTATACCTGTTTTTAAAAATACACTGAATGTCAATGTGCTGTGGGATAATGCTCTTGTACATTGTAAAGATTTGTCACTCATATTGGTTTAATAAAACACAGACTAGCCAGTAGCCTGGGAGGAAGTATAGGTGGGACAACCAGGCTAGGAGAATTCTGGGAAGAGAAAAGGCAGAGATGCAGTCACTAGCCAGATGCAGAGGAAGCAAGATGAGAATGCCTCACTGAGAAAAGGTACCAAGCCACATGGCTAAACAAAGACAAGAATTATGAGGGAATATAAGTCATAAGAGCTAGTTAGTAATAAACGTAAGCAATAGGCCAAACAGTTTATGATTAATATAAGCCTATGTGTGTTTTTTGAGACTGAATGGCTTTGGGACTGAGTGAGACAGAAACTTGTGCTTTAGAAAGTATGAAAATGAATATGACTAATAATATTAATACTACTGCTCTGCGATTATATATGTGCAATATTGAGATAAGAAAGAAATCACATGCAAAATCAGAATGAGTATATAGACTTATAACTGAGTAGGATGGCTAAGTTCTAAAATTAATTACAAACATATATGTACAAAAATTTAAACTTTGGGTTTTTTTTTGTTTGTTTGTTTTTCAAGATAGGGTTTCTCTATGTACCCATGGCTGACCTAGAACTCACTCTGTAGACCAGGCTGGCTTTAAACTCAGATCTGCCTGCTTCTGCCTTGCGAGTGCTGGGATTAAAGGTATGAGCCACCATCGCCCAGCTAAATTTAAACTTCTCAACAGACTATGAAATGAAGGCAATATAAATACTAGAATATAAACAATAATATTATATAGTTCTGCTTCAACCAATATGTGTAAGTATGGACTTTACAGTGTTTCTTTTTTCTTTCTTACCATCATTTAAAACTATTCTGGCCTGGTGTGGTCATACCTTAAGCTTATCTTGACCTTTGAAAGCCAGTCTCCCTCTGAGTTCTCCATACCAATGAGTGACATTCCCATCTACCCAGGTCAAAGGCCAGAGACTTAGGCTGCATCCTTCACCTTTCTCGTTCATTACTCAGTAACCAGTCAGTCAGTCACAAGTCTTATGTTTCACATAGGCTGAATATTTTTGAAATTGCTTTTTCCTCTCCATGATCACCAGCTTGGCTCGTACTCCAGTCGGTCCCTCCCAGTGCAGATGCAGGTGTTCTTTCTGGCCCTAGTGTTTCTGCTCAGAGTCCTCTCCCCCCCTGTATGCGCGGCTCTCACTCAGCAAGCCCATCCTGGTCCCTTCCCATAGGCATTCCCCCTAACCCCTCCTCCTGGAGTCAGTTCTCTTAACTGGTGGTAAGGTGTCTCTCAATGTGCTTCATTGTCACCTATGCCCTCCAGGATTACTTTCCATATCATACATGGAATGTGTCAACTGCCCACCAGACTTGGAGCTCCAGAATGGCGAAGGCTGCTTTTTTGCTTTGTGCATCAACAATTTCCCAGTGTCTGGTCTGGTTCTTTTCAGGTGCTCCTAATCTTGGCTGAATTAATAATACGGAATTGTAAAAAGGAATTCTAGGCCTTAGCTGTTGCTAGTTACTCATGCATCAGGCACTTTGCTTTGGTAACTTGGGTTGTTCTCATTGATTTCCATTTTGCTGTTTGCTTTTGCTGTCTCAGTGTTACCCAGTTTAGTCCAAGTGCCAACATGTTCAAAATGCACCGCCCCCAGGAGTCAGGGTTCCAGCCACACATGAGCCAGTGAGGGGAGAAATGGAGCAGAGAACCCCAAAGGGAAGGGAAACACAAGGGCACAAAGGCTACAGGGCCCAGCTGCGTTTCTCTACTGGACCTAGCTCCTTCTAGAACTCGCCTGTTATGCCAGAGTCAGTGAGCTTCAAACACTAGTGTGTGTAGCATTTATCTGTATTAAACTAATGCCTGAGGTCTCCTCACCACATTCTAAAAATACCATTCTAGTCAGGGTTTTTATGAAATTGACCTTTTTTGTTTTGCTTTTTGAGAGAGGGTTTCCCTGTATTGTCTTGGCTGTCCTGGAACTCACTCTGTAGACCAGGATGACCTCGAACTCAGAGAGATCCGCCTACCTCTGACTCCCAAGTGCTGAGAATAAAGACATGTGCCACCACAGCATGGTGAAATTGACATTTTTTCACCTTATTCTATAAAGAACCGCACCCTTTTTAAGGATCTGAAGGAAGCATGTTGCAAAGTCCTCTTCTAAAATGGGACTTTGCATGCCATAAAAGGAACTAACTTGCCCTCCCTCTACCTCACATCACAGGCTCAAAACTTGGTGAACAACTGTGTTTTCACCAGAGGATCCGAACTCCCACAAGAGGTTTTCCCAAATAACATTCTTGGTGAAAAGTCTCTTGGGCAAGGCCATCACTATACCCAACTCCCAAGGCCACTCGATCCGATGCGCATCACTCACTGCACTGGGGGACCTAGAAAAAGATATCTACCTCCTGTTCTCAGCCCTCCACTTCTTTATGGCAGTGGTTCAGGGCCATTGGGGGATTCATATTTCTAACTCAAACCAAAACCTTCCCAGTTCTTTAGCTCTCAAACACAAACCCAGAATGAAAAGAAAAGTCGTGTCTTACCAGGGTCCAGAAAGGGTTGGCATTCACCATTAGCACTGTAGCTCAGCTCCTGTGGCCCTGCTTGTGGCATCCAGGCATCTGGCACCGGGGGCTCCTGGACAGGTTCCATTACTTGGAGCGCAGGTGCCTCCAGGTGCAAGGTGGATGGCATGGGTACTGTTCCAACTGGTGCCAGTTCTTCCAAGAGCATGTCATCCATGTCAATCTGAGAGAGAGGCCACACACATCACTCCCGAGTTGAGACTCCACTGGAACTAAAGCCAGTTTACCACTTTCAAAGTCAGCCATTCCTCACCAACAGTACCATGAGCCACAGATGTAGCTTTAAGGTCTCCAGGGGTTCTGGGAGGCAATGCACTAAAAAAAACCAACCAACCAACCAACCAACCATCAACCAACAACAGGTAAGTTGACTGTACCAGGATGGCCTTATTACAACATCTACAAAGTATCAGGATTTCAATAGTAATCAACACAAATAATTCCTAGTGAGTTATTCCACCTGCTCTTTCCTTCATACAAAGTCTCTGGGGAGTGTGATCCAGCTGCACTGTTAAGTGCATTTAAGTGATCAAGTGCCAGGAGTGGTTTCCAACTCTAGAGATGTGCAGAGATGCCCAGACCTCCCAAAGACAAAAATCATCTATTTTCACCCAAACCAGGAAGCTAAGGAAAGTAATGAAAACTACTTCCTAGGGATGCAGGGACCTTGGTGATTTCCTAGGCAAGCCACTACTTGCAGTGAAGCCAACTGCTCTAGTAATCTGTGTCCCAAGCCCCAGAGACTGTGAATGTCAGACAGAAGCTCTTGCTATTGCCTTCTGGGAAAAGTGCCCTGTGTTCAGCTTGCCCTGTGTTCACTGATGGTTTCCCTAGCAGAAGCGTCCAGGGGTGGTACTGAATACAAGGCAATATGCGGGCAGCCGGTGCTACTGGAATTTAATGGGCCAGCAATGGGCACATCACTTACAATCAGAGCTCTTCCTACGCTCTCCCAAACATGGGACTCCTTCTTCAAATCTTCATGTAGAGAAAAAGAACCTAGTATGAACCACATCCTGGTGATCAGGCAGAAACTGAACAGCTTTTGCACATTTATTAGTTTAGAACTTTTGTGCGAACCAGAGAAAACCACAGATTTTCTTTTCCTTTACCAAGAACTGATTTTTTGGCCACTCTGTACAATCACATCACCAGGGACAACACTGCTCATAGCACTGGAGCCTTGCTCAGAATTCCTGACTGTCCCATCACAGTAATTGAAAGCAGAGGGGTTGGCATGTGACCACTTCATGTCCTCCCATGCAGTGATCACATGCACTGGAGAAATGCATATCAGTTTACACTAAACTGTGCTGCCTTCCTTGTACTCTCTCTAGACTCTACTTGACTCAATGCCAGCCAGATCATTCTGGAAAGAAACAATAGTAAAGAGTTTAGAATGTGCAGGCCACATTCACCCTATCCTCTCCTCCTTCTGTTTTGAAAAGAAAGTCATTAACAAAGTAAAAACCCCTAGAAACTTAGTGGTCACAATCAATCATACCATGACAGGAACTGGCTAGGAAGCCATAGAGCAGAGTATGGATAACTGTAATTGATGTTTCTAGATAAGCTATGCTGTCTGCAAATTTCATTTAATAATACCAAATGGGGCATTCTCATATGTGTGTCCTAGAGAGGGCATGGGGTCAGATACAGGGGAGAATCTCAGACCCACATGCTGATTCCAGCAGA
The DNA here is from genome assembly GCF_018167655.1 of Microtus oregoni. Taxonomy (NCBI): domain Eukaryota; kingdom Metazoa; phylum Chordata; class Mammalia; order Rodentia; family Cricetidae; genus Microtus; species Microtus oregoni. The sequence goes on along the minus strand of NW_024543817.1, from coordinate 76,641 downwards.
AGAGAACCCTGGAAAAGTCTCTGGAGAAGTTTTGGGGCTGTGGAATCAGAGTCAAAATGATGGCTACAGACCCCTGGCCTGGGTACCTCTTTTTGTTCCCCTAAGAACAGAGACTCCACATTTTTTTTTCTCACCTGTGGTTCTGGTATCTCAAGCTCTCTCTGCAAGTCTTCAATGAGGGACACAACTCTTTCTCTATTGTCTGGGCAGTGTTCCCTCACCCAGGTCTCTATTTCTGTGGGGAGAATGGTTAGGAATTGCTCGAGCACAAGCAGCTCCAGGATTTGTTCCTTAGAACGCATCTTTGGCTTCAGCCACTGACAACAAAGCTCCCAGAGTTTGTTGAAGGCTTCATGAGGCCCCGCAGCTTCTGTGTACTGGAACTGCCTGAAGCGCTGGCGGAAGACCTCACAGTCTGTATCATACTCTTGCAGGACAGAGCCCTGGTTCAAGGAGGCCTGGATTGCACAACCCAGGGCCACAGCCATCACCTCTTCGAGAGTTTTACAGTGTATCTGGGGTCTATGGCTCAGAGTCCAGGTTTTTCCTCTCTGTAATGATCTGGGGGAGCCACCTACAGCTGAAGACAGGAAAACATAAAAAGGAGAAAAAGCAACAGTTACAAGATGGCACACTCACCGTCTTTAACTTACTTAGCTTTGCTTTCTCCCACAAAAACTTAAAGGAGCACTTCACAGTCTTTTCTGGCGGTTTTGCAAGTCAGATAGAAGCTGGGGACGCACCTCCCAGAACAACATCTATAGACACAATCAGTTTCTAATATTTCTAAAAATCTCAAGAGCTCCCCCACATATCCTCTAGAACATGCTATCCAATATGATAATAACAACATATGGTATTCTAAGTTTAACCAAAAATTCAACTTACTTTCTCAGTTATGCCACATAAATTTAAGGTGCTCAGGAAATAACATTACCAGAAGCACTTTGCTAATATCTTACAATGACAAAGGTAACTGCCTTTTTATATGCCCCCACTGATCTGCTGGCTTTTAATCCTATCCCCAGTCTAATCCCAAGTCTTTTTTCCTATAGGGAGATTTAAAAAAAAAATAGGGATAATGCAACACTTCTGAAATAACTAAAAGTGTCAAGACATTTTAGTGTGATCTGTGGGGTCACAGGGTTGGCCATATCTGTACATACAGGTATACTATGGACCCCCCCCCATCTCTCTGCATTTGTTGAGGCAGTTCCGTATATACCTGTCTTATTTAAGATTTCTGATGTGAGTCAAGAAAAAAATAGTCCGATTCTCCTCCCGTTCAGTCAATTGATCCGAAACTGACTCCTTATCACCCGTCACTGTGGGCAGGAACCTATGCTTCCCGTTACTGTGACAGTAACCTATGTATGCTTCCCGTCACCCTGACAGTGACCTATGCCTCCCGTCACCGTGACAGTAACCTACTTATGCTTCCCGTCTTCGTGACTGTAACCTACGTATGCTTCCCATCACCGTGACAGTGACCTATGCTTCCCGTCACCGTGACAGTAACCTATGCATGCTTCCCGTCACCGTGACAGTGACCTATGCTTCCTGTCACCGTGACAGGTAACCTATGTATGCTTCCCGTCACCGGGACAGTAATCTATGCATGCTTCGCGTCACGGTGACAGTAACCTATGCATGCTTCCCGTCACCCTGACAGTAACCTATATATGCTTCCTGTCACCATGACAGTCACCTATGCTTCCCATCACCGTGACAGTAACCTATGTATGCTTCCCATCACTGTGACAGTAACCTATGTATGCTTCCTGTCACCGGGACAGTGACCTATGCTTCTGTGGCAGGGGTTAGGCATAATTTTCTGTGTAATCGTCACACCCACATGCCCCTGACTGCAACACACACATAGTTATAGCATCAACTTCATTAAAATATCCTTCAAGGACCAAATGGCACCGAAAGTGAATAGCAGCGTGCCTGGCACAATGTAAAGACTTAAGTGAAGTTTCTCGTTGGTCAAGGCTCCTTCCTAGGAAGCTTCTAGTTTCCTGAGCCCAGGCGTGTAACCGTTGCTGGAGGACACCCAAGGATCTGCAGTCTTTTGGCTGTGGACCCACTCAGTTAATCTTCTCCAGCCTCACAGCTGGCTAGCCTTTCCCTGGCTGACCCAAAACCTTCCACCACGTCTACCGGGGAAGCGACCCTCTAGGTTTCCTTTCCTGGGCCCTACCTAGTGAAAATTTCACTTCTTTAAGGAACAGTGGTTTCTCTCTCTCTCTCAGTGAATCCACCCACAGGGCCTACCCATAAAGCAATGTAAGAAAAGAGGGCGCTTTGGGAAACGGCAGGCGTGACATGTCCCCCAAAAGCCTAAAAGCTGGCTTAAAATCCGATGCTAGTGTTAGGGATGTGGTTCCCCCAAAGCTCCTAGATGACGATGCCCGACCACCCAGATGGGCACTCCCAGTCCTGGAGGACTCCCAGCAAGGCCTGGCCGGGTCGCAGGGAGCGGCGGCGGGGTCCCTGAACGAATAGGGGCCCGCCGCTCCTCGTTGCTCCTGGGGCCTGGCGCCCAGGGCACATATGAAATTTGCCAGTTTGTGTGGCCCCAGCCAGCGAAAGGAGCCCCGCTACCCGCGCCCGCGCCCCAGGGACAGCCACGCCCTCTGGCCGCTCCGGGACTCACCGCCTCTGCGCCCACGGCTCTCCCAAGCTCACCGGCAACTGCTCAAGGCGCAGGCGCGGAGCCGCGTTCAGTACTACATCTCCCGGTAGGCTCCGCGCTGCCCGCTCTTCTAGCCCAGAAGGATGCTGACGTGGGAATGGCTGGGACTCTCCCAGGCTTCCACCTAGCCTCAAGCGACTTTGGAAGAGCTCCTATTTCCGGTCTTATAGCTTCTGGGTCCTAGGGGAGTGGGTGGGACGAGCCCTGAGTCCTGAGTCAAGTAAGGACGTCTTCCCAGCAGCTTTAGAGTAATCAGTGCAGGTGGGGGAATAACTTCGTTTAAAACAGCCTTGACCCACGCAGTGATTCTCAAGCCTCGAGGGGGGAGGTTCTAGGGAAAGCATTTTAAAATTCATGTTTCTGGGCCCCACCCGACACCCTGGAGAGCGAAAGAGCTTGGAGCTTAAGGATTCGCACTTTAATAGTTTTTCTGGGATGCTGAATCTGATCTGTCTTCTCTGTGTGTCACAGTGGCCTTGGGGATACATCTTAGGTTTTTTTTTTTTTTTTTTTTTTCTCTTGAAGACTTGGAGCTTCCATCTAGCGAAACCCTCCCATTCCTCTCCACTTTGTACGGCCACCAGTGGTCTCTGGAGTTTTAGGATTAGCCCGCTGGCACTACTTCAAATTGGTCCCCCACTGTTTCCGCCCCTGGAAACAAACTTTCCACTCTCAGGATTGAGACTCAGTCCAAAGGCCACCAGATACAATGGTGCTAACTGGAAAACCACGCTCATATTGGGACCAAGCTGGGGCTATTGGTCTATGGGTGCCTGATTTTAGTGCTAGGGCTTTTTTTGTCTGCCTGAGATTCTGTATCTAGGCCTGAGTGGGCCCAAGATATCGAGGAACAAACTTCCTGTTCCTGTGTCTCCTTGAGGATCTCTTGGGAAGTGAGACAGACATGGGAGGAGTGGGGTTGTTGGCAGGCACTGAAGACAGCTCCACCCAAGCCAAAGATGTTCTCATCAGCTGAGCTGGAGCCCCTGACTCCAAAGTCCTGTGAACTCACTGCTGCTCTCTTGATAGCAAGAGTAACTGATTTCCACTAAGGTGGTATGGGAGTCTGATTATTCTTTTGATCTGAGAGCCAACTGGAAAGGGTGATTGATAGTAAAACTGCAGTTGTGTGTGGAGGTACAACCTGTCCCTGCTGGACCCAAGACACACCCCTAGAGGCTGCCCACCTATGCTTCTGAGAATTCTGTTTCCAAGAGGCGTTCTATTTTTCATTTTCTCAAAAGAACCCTTAGGCATTCCCTGGGGCACTGCCATGGGTGAATTCAGCTTAAGATGTGCATGGAGGAGCAGAGCGTGGGGATGCTGATGCCAGAGCAGTTAGTTCCTGACCGCCTGTTCTAGGAAATCCACAGCAAAGTGCAGGTGCTGTACTCAGAGAGCTGTGAAGAAGCTATAACTGTGTGTGTGTGTGTGTGTGTGTGTGTGTGTGTGTTTAAAAAACTCATGTGATTTGTTTGGAGAGTGCTTGTAAGGTTTGGAGAGTAGGTTACGAGGGAAGATTTTTCTGCTTCGTAGTTGGCTCTAAGGTCTGAGACTCTATGTTGTCTGGCTGCTGCACTCAGGTTTTTTGTTTTTTGTTTCTTCTGGGAATTGGTGTTGGAATTGAACCTAGGACCTCATGCATCCTTTTTTTGGACAGGGTTTCTCTAGCTTTGGAGCCAGTCCTGGAACTAGCTCTTGTAGACCAGGTTGGCCTCGACCTCACAAAGATCCTCCTGCTTCTGCCTCCCGAGTGCTGGGATTAAAGGGCCACACTACCACTGCCCAGCCGACCTCATGCATTCTAATTAAGTACTCTACCACTGAGCTACATTCCCAACCCTTTTCCTTTCTAAAAATAATTATTCTTTGAAAATGCCTTTATATAATGTGTTTGTGTAATATTATCCATCTACCTTTTCTTTGTTTTTTTTATTTTAAACATAATTCTTTGTTGATTCTTTAGAAATTTCACATCATGCACCCTAATCCTGCTTACATCCCAGTCCCTCCATATCTGCCCCTCACCCCTGCAGTATGCCTCCCAAATTAATTAAAAAATAAAACAAAGCAAACAAATAACAAAATGATCCTCCATTGTTCCAATATCTCTTCCTTCATCGTTCCAATATCTCTTCCTTCATCCTAGTGGCATCGGGAGCTGCAGTGTGTCACGCACTATATATACCCTGTGTCCAGTCAGTCCCACCTGTAAAAGTGCTCATTGCAATGACTCATTGGTCTGGTTCAACGTCTCTAGTTTCTGGTACACCATCATCACTGGGTCTTCATCAAAACTCCTCTCAGATACCCTGCTGTTGCCCCAAGTCATGGAGATCCTGCGGTATCATTTTGCAGGACCAGTCCCTTCACTGACTCCATCAGGTCATAGATGGGGTAGATGCTAGGGTGGGCCAACCCAAGGCCCAGGATGTGGGTCTGGGTGGTAGCTGAGCTGGTCAGGCTGGGCCATTGGGACTGCCCCCTCAGGTGAGGGGCAGAACCAGCTCTACTCAGCCCATGTCATCTGTGACCAGCTCTCCCAAGCCTGTGGTGAAGGGCGGGGCCATCTCTCCTGAGTGCTGGGGTCAGCTCTCTTGTGGAGGGGCATTGCTAGCTCACCTGTTGCAGTGTCCAGCAGAGGCAGGGACACCTCTTCTGGGGCCAGTGAGGGACAGTGCTGGCTCAGCGTGGCTCTTGGATTTCAACATGCATGGTTCCTATGACCCTCTGTGGTAACCCAGCCATGCACATCAGTCCAGATCCTGGCTGCTGTTGGGCCACAGACCCAGACATGGCCCCATGGCACCAGCCTGGTGAAGCCCCATGTGGCTGCACAGGCTATACTCAGTTGGCATGGCCCCATGGCAGCAAGGTCCTCGGACACCAATATGGTCACATGTTCCATCTACTATTTTAATTAACGTATACTAATTGTGCAAAGTAAAGATTTTCCTTATGGCCTTTTCATGTATGCATGCCATATATTGTGGTCATATTCACCCCCACGTCCCTAATAATCTCCCTTTTACCTTCACGTTCTTTTAATTTATGATCTCCAGTTCTATCAATTTTCTTGAAAATGTCTTAGTTCCATTTTCTGTCTTTTGTTTTCTTTTGTTTTTCTTTGCTTTTTAGACGATCCTCTTGTCTTGGCCTCCAAATAGTAGGATTGTAAGTGTTCACTATAATACCCGGCATTCATCTTTGGAAGACCCCTCCCCCTGAGAGTTGCCTTGGTCCGGACTCCACCTCCAGGAAAGCCTGCCAAGCAGTGACCCCTCCCCAAGGAGGGTCAAAAAAAGCCCGCCAAGCAGAGGGGCCACTCCCACAGGCTATTGAGGCTGCCACCCAGAAAAGGAACACATGGTCTCGGGTTTCCCATGGTCTCCTTCCTCCTCACTCTCTTCCCCTCACCATGCTCCTGGCCATCTGGGAGCACTGCATTAAACGTGGGCATCTTTTATTCGGTCTAATTTGGTCTGATTGGAATTATTTGTGTTGGCAGACAGGCTCCTCTTAAGAATTATACCTGACATGCATCATCACATCTAGTTGGTAATATCATTCTTTATGGTTGACTAAAATGTCACTGTATGTATATATTATTTTTTTTATCCACTTATCCATTGTCCATTCAGATTTTCTGGATTACACTAAGAAGTCCTATCTCTACCTGTGATGCCTTTTATAGCTTAGTCTGGAAGCTTTCTCCACAAACCCCAACTCTAGTAAATACTGTGGTATTGCTTTTGGCTTCCATAGGAAGACGGAGTTACTTCAATAAAAACATCAGCTGTGTCCTTAGATCAAAAGGTGCTTTCTCTCTGTGAGTTCCAGGCCAGCGTGGTTTACAAAGCCAGACTATTACACAGAGAAACTCTGTCTTAATAAATAAATAAATGAATGAATGAATAAAGGTGCTTTCAGATTTTGCCTGTCGCCTACCATCTGCATGACACTAACACAAGACACTATTTCTCCTAGCCTCACTTTCCCTATAGGTAAAACTCTAATGATGAAATCCTCCAAGTCTTCTGAGGTTGTTTGTGATGGATGGCAGAGTGTGCATTTTAATCACTCTGCTGACACAGTTAGTGCTAAAACTATTGTCGGGTCCACACGGGTGGCGCAAAGATGGGGACAGACCACTAAAGTCTAATAAACCAGAAGCAAACGATTCCAGAAACCAGATTCTAGGAAAAAAATTAAAAAAAAAATCTTCATGGGGCACAAAAAGCTTATCAGCTAGCTTAGACTGCAACCAGAGATGGGTTTTGTAAGGCTGTGGCAAAGGAGAGCTTCCGAACTCCTCCTTTTTTAGCAAGAATTAGGCAATAACAAAAGAATGTTTACAATCTCAAGGTAAAACTCAGATACAAATTGCCCTTCTTTGCAATTTCCATTAACAGAGTTTTTTTTTTTTCAGTTAAACTAGTGCTTGTTCTTAATCTATTGTCTTTCCTGGTATCCCTTGATAGTGTTTACCAAGGCTCTGCACCTCCCATGACACTGCCAGTTTCTCATTGCAGGGAAGGGTATGGAAAAATGCACAACCAAAAAGTCAAAACTCACGGTACATCCCATCATTTAAAAGTTAACTCAGCTCGCGTCATGAGTGGTCACGGGGGTTATCTAAAAGCTGGCCATCAGTTTGTAGAGGGCTGCTTCACTCTTGTAAACAGAGCAGCCAGTTGTAAAGTGGAGTAACCTGCTGTTAATAGTTAATCCTTGAGCTGCTGACCAAGCTGCTGACAGCCTGCTCTCATTCTCCGAGGCGTACAACTTTATATTTCTTTACTTTTACATTCTTATTTCTGGAATCTACATTTTTATAATCTTATTCTTGGACCCTTCACTATCAGTTACTAAAGTCAGGGTTGGCAGCCTGCTTTTCCTTTTTCAGAGAAGAGTTAATCGTGAACTTGAAAAAGTTGTTCGCAGTGAGACTTTGAGGTACTCATGGCTCTCAAATCAGCTTCTCTGGTGGTCAGGGACAGGCTTGATTCTATTGGAAGAAGATGGAAGGAAGGGGTAAAGATAAATGCTGACTGGGGCCCTCTCCCCAAACCGTCCACGTGTAGTTACATATGTATAGTTGCATGGATGTGTGACTTTGAAAAAACCCTTGTGTTTGAACCACCCCTTTCTCTTGTTGGGGCCAGATTAATTCTGTTGAAACTTTGCTGTCAGTTTCCTGTAAACAGATCCCTTTTATGTTGGCCCCCCATGGTGATGAAGAGTGAGCTTAGGTTGCTACTGAAAAACAACCAGCTGGGGGCTAGAAACAGAAATGCTTTTGGAATGGCTTTTACCTTCAGAAGCAGAATAGCAGTTATTGTGTTTTCAAAAGCAATTGATTGATAGGGGAAAAAAGCCCTGCAGTTAAAGTAGTTGCTACCTCTAATTCATTTGGTCCAGTCAGCATGTCATCAGTGTAAAAGGCTAAAATGTAATCTAATGAAAGGGAAATGTGATAAAGAATTTTGTGCCCTCCCAAGGTTCAGGAACCATTGTAGAAGATGTATAGATTGAAATAAATGGAGGTTGAGAAGTACTGGGGCAAAAGTGTCCACTGGACATGGCAGGCCTGCTGCATGTAGGACCCAGCCATGACAAGCTCAATAGAAGCCCAAGTCTCAGTAGTTTACCCTAAGACAAGACCACAAATTGTGACCACCCAAACACCACCCAGGAACAGACCCTCCAAAGGAAATTTCTAACATTCCAACCATTGTAGATAGGATCACCTGCCAACATGCACCCATTGCTTTTCACCAGGACACTCCTAAACAAATGTCAGGCAATCAGGGGTCCTGAACCTTAGAAATCCCTCACCCCTACCTTTGCTATTTTAAAAATCCAACCCCAACTGAGCTCAGGGGCTCTCCAATCACGCTAATATATTGGACACACAGAGAGTCCGAGTTCACGAACTTGTATAAAAATAAAGGTGTAATGGATTAAGTAAAAATACTGTGGATCCCCAAGTGGCTGCAGCGGCAGAAATGCTGCAGGTCCCCAAGTGGCTACAGAGGGCAGTGGGTCCCAAGAGCAGCCAGTCCCAGGCAGGGACGGCACAGTTGCCGGAGTGCCTGCAGTGGGCCAAGAGAGGCAGCGAGTCCCATGAGCAGAGACAGACAGATGAGCAGGCCACGACCATGCCACAGGTCTCTGAAGTTGGTTGGTCCTGGGCAGGGAGCCATGCCGCAGGTGGAGACATGGATATGGATAGGCACATCATGCAGAGTGAGGTTGGATATTTTTTTAGTGGGTTATGGAAGGTGTTATTCTTTTTTCGGGGTTAGAGGGTAGAGATGGAACGCGAGACACACGGCGGTGCGGGGTTAGGAAGGAGACACGGACACGTGGCGGTCCCACGTGGGTGCACTTTAATGGGGGAGGGTAACAACAGGTGAGGGACGGGTGTGAAGAGACGGAAGGAAAGGGAGGGGGAGAGAGGGGGGGCTCGTGGCGACCCCTGTTTTTAACGGGGAACGCAGGGGTATCTGGGAGAAATGTCCTGCGCCTGTGCGCGCTGGTATCCGTAGTCCAGGGGAATGCTGGGAGCTGTAGTCTCCAAAAGGAACAACATTTCACCCTTTTGGTTTTATAAAAAAAAAAATTCGGGGGGGTCTTAAAGGGTAGGGAATGGGGGCATAACCCGGTCTCTCATGACTGCTTCCTGCTGGCTTTGGGCGTTGAGGGATCCAGGGAGTGTCCGATTATTTTGACGATGTCCTGTTGGTTATGTCCTGTTCGCTGGCGTTTTGTGGTGGCTGATTGAAGACATCGCATCTGTCTGACTCCTCCTGAGTAGCTGGGTCATAGTTAAGATGCTGGAAGACAAAAGTCACATTAGTAGAGAAAAAAATTAAAGGGGAGAGGAGGTTTGGGAGGAGGTTTGGAAAATTAAAGGGGAGATTTGGGGTGGGGGATTTTTAGGAGGTCTGGGGTTAAGAATGATAAAAAAAATTAAATGATACTTATTCCGTTAATGATCCTCTTGTGTTTGATTTGTTTAGGTGGGTCGGGCTGGCGTCCTGGAGCTTAAAGAAAGTATCTTAAAAGAAATAGATTTTAACCGTATATTCCTTAACATTTTAAGGGTCACTGCTGCAGTCAGCGACTGACCTGTTATGTCAAGGAACTTTGTTAAGAATCTGCTTACCGCCTGAGCCTTTGACTCCGTATTTGATGATGATATCCGAGTCACGGCACCAAAATGTTATTCTTTTTGCGGGGTTGGAGGGTGGAGACGGACTGCGAGACACACGGCGGTGTGGGGTTAGGAAGGAGACACAGGCGGCAGTCCCACGTGGGTGCACTTTAATGGGGGGGTAACAACAGGTGAGGGGTGGGTGTGAAGAGACGGAAGGAAAGGGAGGGGGAGAGGGGGGGGCTCGTGGCGACCCCTGTTTTTAACGGGGAACGCAGGGGCGTCTGGGAGAAATGTCCTGCGCCTGTGCGCGCTGGTATCCGTAGTCCAGGGGAATGCTGGGAGCTGTAGTCTCCAAAAGGAACAACAGAAGGGAAGGGGAGAGAGGGTAAGGGGAGAAGGGGAAAGAGCAGAGAGAAACAGGGAGAGAGACTGAGAGAGAGACAGACAGAGGAGAGAAGGGGAGAAGTGGGGAAGAATGGAGTGAGGCAGAAGCTGCGTCTTTGGGGGAGAGACAAAAAGAAGGACTCAGGCTGGAAGCTGAAGATCAGCTTGCCTCTGAGGGAGGGAGTGGGCGTGGCTTGTTTATTAAAGGGACAGAGCAGACCATTACAAAAAGCTCTTTGCTTTTACACATGGAACTCGGTCTCCTTGTTGTTTTTTGGGGGGACTATGTGATCTGGGCATAACATTGTACACGTGAACTTCCAGAAGCTGTGCTTGTGTACTAAGATCTGCACAAGATCAAGCCAGTGGACACTGCATCACGGAGGGAATCCCCTACCCCTAACTGAAAGACTATGAACAGTTGATAGCTCCTGGGGGAGGAAGAGGTCGCTTCCTTGAAGGGTGTGGCTATAATGGTAAAAATAAAACAATGCCCCAGTGGTGGCAGTAGGCAGCATGGGCAGCGGCACGAAACCATGGCAGGTCACAAAGGCAGCCAGTCCCAGGCAGGGAGCCCCTGAGTGGCCTGCAGGCCATGACAGCCCAAGGGTCCTAGGCAGGGAGCTTAGGCAGGGAGCTGCAAGGTGGGTGAGAGACCTTGGAGGGGCAGCCAGTCCCAAGAGGAGCCTCAGCCATGGCAGATTAAAGACACGGATAGGCACGCCATGCAGAGTGAGGTTGGATATATTTAGTGGGTTATGGAGGGGTAAGGGAAAAGGGGGAAGGAAAGAAGGGGTAAGAGCAGAGAAAAAGAAACACACACACACACACACACACAGAGAGAGAGAGAGAGAGAGAGAGAGAGAGAGAGAGAGAGAGAGAGAGAGAGAGAGAGAAAGGGGAGAGGAGAGGAGCCACGGCAGCAGCTACCTCTTTGGGAGAGAGAAGGAAAGGAAAGTGTTAGGAATTTTTCTAAAGCGAGCTCTCTGCCTGTGCAAAAATCCCAATCACGCCAAATCACAACAAGCAAAATTAAAAATATCCAGGTTTAATGGTATTCCTGTGCTCTTGGGTGGCCCCTAGGGGAAATCGGGACCATAAACTGGGGGTGGGGGAGAGACCATGTGGGAACTTTCTGGGGGAGCAGTTTAAATAGACTGGGGGACTGGTCAAGATTTTGGCGAGCTGTCTTGACCTTCCTCTGGGGAGGGGTCAAGGTTTGGCGGGCACAGGGACAGGGCCTCCAAAGATGGAGGTCAGAGACTGGAACTTATAGAAAAGACTTGGGCTGCAGGCAAGAAGGAAGATGTGCCTACCTTAGGTGTGGACTGGGGAGGGAGTGGGCGGGGCTTGTCTCTTAAAGGGAACAGAGCAGACCATTACAGTGGCCCCTGATAGGTGAACCAAGCTGTAGTGGATGTCCCCACACCCCTGAATGTAAGGGCAGTACAAACTAGATTTGGTGGGCTATTAAATAATAAAGAGGACATTTTTATGTCCATAAAAGTTGTGTGGATATGAATGGCTACTGGAGGACTTAGGGAGAGGAATTGGGGATGAATATGATCAAAATTATTGTATGCGTGTATGAAAATTTCAAAGAATTAATAAGATATTTTACTAAAATGAATTTTGTGAAGTCATTATAATGTAGACCAGAAAGTTGAAAATCACTGTGGTAGGATGATGGGGAAACTCTATCGATCAATCACATCTAGTTAACCATACCAGCTCAAAAATAACAGCTATATTTTAATGGTTGAAAAGGGGAAACTCACGCTACAAGAGTGGGAGGTCCAACATCCTATTTGTCTGGTGGGCACCCTGCAGAGAGAGAGAGCGCACACCTGGTTCCTCCCAGGTTTTTTACCTGGGTCCCAGGTAGCCACACCCTAACTAGAGACAGGAGTGAAACACTGATGTTAATTTACGACTTTACTACAGGAAAGGCTGTTCTAACAATATCCACATTGTAACACGACTTCTCTTTGGTCTTAATAATAAAAACTCAGAGTCAGCTATCATGGTGTGAAAGCTGAAGGATTAGAGAAGCACTAGCCAGCTACTAGAGATACCTTTTATCTCTACCGAATTCTCAGACTGAGCATCCTGTCTCTACTATTCCTCAAACTGCATCCTCAAGCTGCATGCTCTGACTGCATCCTCAGACTGACTGCTTGAGACTGCATCGCAGACTGCACTGAGCTCCTGTCTCCTCTCGCCTTATATTCCTCTCTCAAAATATCACTACACCACATGGGTTAATACATTGTAATAGTGCTCATTCTACAGGCGAAGGTAAGGCTGTGGGAATTACAGCAAGTGCTGAGTGTATTTTTTCCAGTTAAACATTTGGGAAGTGGGGAATTAGCTGCAGGGTGGTTTCAGAGACCTATCTGTCTCACTGGGAGAATGGACCTGAGCTGAAACTCCATTAATCACCTCACCTCCATAGTCCTCCACTCTAAACTTGTAGATACATCACAGTGATGCTTAGATCTCCTGTCAGCAACGTCTCTGAAATGTCTGATGGCATTTTCCTTACTTCCCATTCGTCTGGTAAGAGACCTTAATTCCCTTTGGGGAAACCTGGCAGAGCCGTTATAAGAATAGGTTTTTGAGATTGTAGCAAGAAGGAAGCCTGTCCTTTCTCAAGGGTGCTTGGCCTCTGCCTCCCCTTTCATTCAGGAGGCTCTAGGTACGTAACTGGCTCAGATCTGAAAATGGCTGAGGTTTGGACTATTGCAGTTAGTCTCCTGTGAATTTTCTCTAGGTCTTCCATCCATCCCGTCAGTAGGCTCTCTTCAAGGGCCATTCTGAACAGCTAAGTCAATGCCGGAAGTCTCTAAGTGTCCTGACTTGGTTCATGCCACCCTGGTGTTCAGTCACCTCCATCACTTTATGTAAACAGGTTCATGGGGAGCAGTTGTCAATGAATTTTTTTAAGGATTTATTTATAATGTATACAGTGTTTTGCTGATATGTATGGCTGCACACCAGAAGAGGGCGCCAGATCTCATTACAGATGGCTGTGAGCCACCATGTGGTTTCTGGGAACTGAACTCAGGACCTCTGGAAGACTAACCAGTGCTCTTAACCTCTGAGCCATCTCTCCAGTCCCCCCCCCCCTTTTTTTTAGTTTTTTTCAGACAGGGTTTCTCTGTGTAGCCCTATCTGTCCCGGAACTAACTCTGTAGACCAGGCTGGTCTCGAACTCACAGCTATTCACCTGCCTCTGCCTCCCAAGTGCTGGGATTAAAGGAGTACAGCACCACCACCTAGCGCCACTGAAATTTTTCTTCTGCAGAGAAGAACAATCAAAGAGATCCAAAAGATCCGGGAGGGGGGCCTTTTTCACATATGTATGCTACATAGTTACTAAATTGTAGTTTTAAAATCTGCACTGAGGGTAAGTGGGTCTTTAGCATTGTAATTTCCCTAAGAATCTGTATACAGTATATCAAGGCAGTTCAATCATTTCAACTCTGATTAACACAAGGCACACTTTCATTCATGCTTCAGTGAAACTAGTAGACCTCTTTCTACACCTTGTATACCCTTTACAATATTTTTGTAGTAATTCTCACTCCACAGATAAATGAAATGATTTCCTGGTCGTTGAACATGCCAGTCAACAGCTCTGCTGAGCTAATGTCCCCAGCTCTGGGTTTTAGCATTAGATTCGGAAGCACTGCGTTCTCACCTAACATCAGTACGTTCAACTCGATCCAACTTTACATTACTCCCACATTGTTTCAGATTTTTGAACTCTGAAGTTTTGGGTTTTTAAAAATAATTTTTGTAATAACAATTAGAAAAAAAGAGGCTATAAAATTAAAGGTAACCAAGGAAGGTTGCATAGGACAATATGGAGTGAGAAAATGGAAGAGGAGAAACTTTATAATTATAATCACACAATTTTTGACACAGAAAAGCTTTGTTTTCTTTTGTTTACTGAATAAAAAGCTTTTAATAAACATACAATAAACCAGGAAGCTCATTCTTGTGATTTCTGCCAATATCATAATTATAAAACATGTCTGACTCTGGAGAGATGGCTCAGGTGTTAAGAGGACTTGTTACTTTTGCAGAGGATCAAGGTTTGGTTCCAGTGCCTACATGCCATCTGCAAATCCAGTTCTAGGGAATCTGACATTCTCCTATGGCCTCCACAGGCACACATGTGGGGCCCATGTATAAATGCAGGCAAAACACTAATATCCATGAAATAAATAAAAAAGTTAAAAACCCTAACCCCTTAGAAACTGCGAAAACAAAGATGATAATATAAAAAAATTCTCAGTGAATGGTTCATAAGATTTTTCCTTTTCACCTTTTTTTTTAAAGATTTTTTTCCTATTTTTTATGTATTTGACTGTTCTGCCTGCCGGTGTGTCTGTCCTCCATGTGTGTACCTACTGCCCAAGGAGGTCAGAAGAGGGCAGCAAATCCCATGGAACCTGAGTTATGGATAGTTTGAGTCACCGTGTGAGTTCAGAGAATCAGATCTTCTGAAAGAGCAGTCCATGCTCTTAACTGCTGAGCCTTCTTCCGGGTCCTATCCCACGCTTCTAGCATCCATTTGCACAGTGTCTAAATTTGTGTTCTTATGAATTGGAAAATAAACTAATCTTTAGCTGTAGCATATTTCTTCTTCTACCTCACCTTTTGAGATCTGCTAGAATTTAAGACTAGTTAGTGTTCAGTCTAGAAATACAAAAGTCTGTTTATGAGGGAAATCCTGAGGCGAGTCATCATTGTCTTGAAAAGCAACTAACTAATAGAAGTCATTAAAGTTTTTTCAGGGTTCATCTCAAACTGGTAGAAAGATACTTTTTTTTTTAAATTTTCTTTTGTTCTGGTTTAGGAGACATGGTCTCTACACAACCTTGGTTGTCCTAGAACTCGCTCTGTAGACCAGGCTGGCCTCAAACTCACAGAGATCTACCTGCCTCTCCATCCTGAGTGCTGGGATTAAAGGTGTGAGCCACCATGTCCGACCTGAAAGACACCTTTCTTAATTGTCAGAGAATATGTGGCGGAATTTGAAGGTTCTGAATCCTGAGCTTTCTGAGGATTTCTCCTTACATCCACATGATGGTGTTACAGAATAGCTTTTCTTTTCAATCAATGCCCTTAAAAAAAGTTATCCTTAAGAGTGGTTTCATGCAGGTTTCAGCTTGTGACTACAGGAGATAAGGGTTCCTTTGGGCGCAGGTCTAGAAGCTTTCTGGTAATTTTTTGTGGTGTTTGATATGGATTCTCTTTTTTTTTCATTCCCATTCTCTTTAGCCCAGCTTAGATCAATTAGCTAGCCTTATCACACTCCTTAGTTATGATAAAATGTGTCCAGATGTCCAGTTCATGATCACCTCAGATCTCAACCTTTTGTAAGTCTTTTAATAAGATTACCTAATACTGAAATTTTCCTTATCTGCTTCTCCTGCCATAGCACAGACAACCAGAGTCTTCTCTCACTCAGGAAATTGAGTCGGTGCATTCACGTTTAATCAAATTGAAAGAAAAAATGCCAAGACTCTTAACCTTAAGATTCTGTTCCTGTGGAACCACTCTTGGTACTAAAATCTGTATCAGTCAGGGTTGTTCAGAGCAACAGGATCATTAGGCTATAGGAAACCCACTCACATATGCACACATAGAAACACTCATGCATGTATAGCTGTTTAAAGATAAATCCATAGTAATGCATGGCCATGTACATATGAACATGCATGTATACGTATGTATGTATACAGAGATATTTATTTTAAGGAGTTGGTTTATGCAAATTATGGGGCTGTAAGCCTGAAAACTATAGGGTAGGCTGGCAGAGTGAAGCCTATCATATAAGCAAAAATGTTGCCAATTTGAGGCAGGATTTCTTCTTTCTCTAGGAAAATGTATTTGTTCTCTAACTCATTGCATGGGAGCCACCCAACTTATGAAGAGTAGTCCCCTTTTCTTAAAAATCAGCTAACTGTGAATGGAGCAACTTACAGAGTACTATCACACTAATGCTTAGATGAGTGTTTGGCCCGTAAGTACTATAGTCTACCTGAATCGATACACGGCAAAGCCATCCAAATAGTGGCATACTGAAACCCAGACTGATCACATACATACACCTTCAATCCCAACACTCTGGAGGCAGAGGCCAGCTAAGACCGCATAGCAGAACACTGTTTAACAATACCAAGACATTTTTTGCATCTTCAATTTTGTAAGGAAATGTTTAAATTATTTTCCAAAGTGAATATATCATTTTATACTGCAGCCAGTAGTGCATGAACAGCTCGGTTTCTCCGCATTGTTGCCAGTACTGAGTGTCAGCATTGTTCCTCATTTGAGCCTTTCTCATACCCCACATGTCTTGTCTTATTATAGCTCTCATTTACATTTCTAAGGCAGTGTCTTACTATGTAGCCCTGCCTGGCTTGGAACTTGCTTTGTGACCAAGCTTGTCGTGAATTCACAGAGCTCTGCCTGCTTCCTACTTCCACTGTGCTGGGATCAAACTGTGTGCATGAATGCTTTATATCATTTCATGTGCTTATTTGCTGCCTGTTCTGCTTTTCCCATAAAATACCTATTGCGATATTTTTCCTGTTATTTAATGGAGCTGTTTTTAAATTGAATTTTGAAGTATCCTTTATATAGCTTTGACACTAGCCTTTGTTGGGCATGAGCTTTGGAAATCATTTATCACAGCTTGTGGCTTATTTTTTATATTATTAGCAAGATCTTTCACAGAGCAAAAGTTTTAGTTTTATGTTTACTGTATCAGTGTTTGTGCTGGAGAGTGGTGGCGTGTGCCTTTAATTCCAGCACTTGAGAGGCAGAGGCAGGTGGATCTCTGTAAGTTCGAGGCCATCCTGGTCTACAGAGTTCCAGGACAGCCAGGACTGTTAAACGGAGAAACCCTGTTTTGAATCTCCCCACCTAGAACTCACTCTGTAGATCGGGCTGGCCTCAAAGCCACAGAGATCCGCCTGCCTCTGCCTCCTGAGTGCTGGGATTAAAGGTGTGTGTGACCACTGCCTGGCTCTGGTGAGTCTCAATACTCACAGTTTACTTACATAAACATTTCACTTCACTTCATGAGGTACAGCAACTTGACTGCCACATCTGTGCCTTCATGCTCTCTGCTTCTAACTGCCATCATCTTGAGTATCAACCATTGTTCTCCTCCCTTTAGAGGAAAGAACATTGGTAGTTGGTAGTTGACAATTCTTTATATTTTACTCTTGAAAGATGTCATACTACTTACTTGTGGTCTTCGAAACAGGGCTTCTCTGTGTAGCCCTAGCTGTCCTGAAACTCACTCTGTAGGCCAGGCTGGCCTTGAATTCACAGAGATTCGCCTGTCTCTGTCTCTGAGTGCTGGGATCAAAGGAATGCACCACCACTACATGACCTTTTCTGTTTGTTTGTTTTTTTTTTTTCTGGAGGGGGTTGTTTTTGTTTTTGATTTTTCGAAATGGTATTTCTCTGTGCAATCCTGGTTATTCTGGAACTCAATAGATCGACCTGCCTCTGTCTCCTGAGTGATGGGATCTTTGTCTGTTTTGGGATTATTTTATTTTATTACTTTTTTGAGACAGAGTTCCTCTGTGTAGTCTGTGTAGCCCTAGCTGTCCTGAAACTCGACTGGTAGACCAGGCTGGCCTCGAACTCAGAGATCCTCAAGCATTAGTATTAAATATGTTCACCACCACCATCTGGCTAGGTTATTTTGTATGTGACTTTTTGCATGTACCGCAGACATCTGGGTTATAGTGTAGAAAGACACCAGGTCATGATCATACCGTTTTGAAGGAGGTTGTCACGTATTTAGGTTGGACGTGCAGGTACTGGTGTACTTTTTGAACCCTGAGTTTAAGGACAGAGTGAAGATCAGCGATTTTTTTCCCAGTACTGTGCTGTAGTGCTCGTATCTCACATGCTTTTGCTATTATCACTGCTCGAAGAGGTGAAAGGTGTATAGGCCTCTCCCTACCTGATAGCTACAGGGAGCAGAAAGGATTCGGGTGATTTTTGTAAGAAGAATGTTCACTGCTTTGGGAGCTTCTAGAGGCCTCTGTCTGCACGGTGGACATTTTTTGAGCCTGGCTTTTGTAACCTGATTCATTGTGCCGTTCTTCCAAGTGAGACGGTGAGTGTGATTGAGGAAGTCAGGCTTGGGCCCAAAGCTGAAGACAGTTATTATGCCAGGCAGGTCACTGTGGCGGGTCTGCTTTTCCTGTGCTCCTGGTCACAAAGGGTTTCTGCACGGGAAAGGGAAGGCTTAAGCCTGGTAGAAAGGGCCTTTTCTAAGTAGTGGAAGGAGATTTCCTTAACTTCCTTATGTACCTTGTTTAGTCCTAAGGAGCAGAGACCGGGTCTTGGGGAATAATATTATTTTTGTAATCTTCTAAGGTAGTGGTTCTCAACCTGTGGCTCGCAACCCCTTTGTGGAGGAGTCTTTCACAGGGGTCACCTAAGAACATCAAAACCCATAGATATTTACATTACAGTTCTTAGCAGTACCAAAGTTACAGCTATGAAGTAGTAATGAAAATAATTTTATGGTTTGGGGTCACCACAACACGAAGAACTGTATAAAAGGTCACAGCATTAGGAAGGTTGAGAACCACTAGTCTATGGGATGGCAAGAATTATGAATACTATTCTTTTTTATTTTTTTTTTATTTTTATTTTTTTGTTTTTCAACGCAGGTTTTCTCTGTGCAACAGTCATAGCTGTCTTGGAACTAGCTCTTGCAGGCCAGACTGGCCTCGAACTCACAGAGATCCCCCTGCCTCTGCCTCCCAAGTGCTGGGATTAAAAGCGTGCGCCACCACCTCCCAGCTTGAAATGATATTCTTAGTGGGATTTTTGTCACCTTCTGAACGCTCTCCCTGCTTTATTCCTGTCTTTTCTTCTGAAGAAATGGTGGGAAACAATGGGATGGCAAAGGCTACAGGTGATATGGAAATGCCCCATCACCTTTCCCTTCTCCAAGTGCTGCTCTTACGAGTCCCTTTCTGCCTCTTACAGAAGGCCCTTTTTCTCTCCACCACATGTTTCTTCTGCCTTAATTTAATTTGTATTATCCACACCTCACTCGTGGGTTTGCTACCCTTCCACCCTGTAGCACGTTGTAAGTACCCCTATTTTCTCACGTTATCCCATCCGACAGTTCTCGGAGCTTCTCTTTCAGTTGCTTGAATGCTTGGTGAATGTGCTTTTGTCTACTTTCCCCGGGGAGTGGACATCAAGATCCTGGGCATAGAAGATGGGGGGGGGGCATGTTGATTTGGTTCAGGGATGAAGACTGTGCTGCTCATTGCCAGGGTCTTGTACCATATACACTTATTACACTGAGCTTATGCATGGAACATCCTTCTTCATTCAGTGGCCAAAACTCACTACAATCAGTTCAGTGTGGCTGCCTGTCAAGAAGCAGAGTGGTCTCAAAGAGTGACGCTCCAGCTGCCAGAGCTTAGAGAACTTAGTACACTTCCTACGGTAGGAAAAACAAGAATCAATGAATACCCCCCCCCCCTCCACACACACACACTCAGTCCTGAGAAATATATCTAATCTAAAGTTTTGGTTTCAGACAAGGCGCTTGTTCTTCTGAATTCTTTCATAATTTCTACCTTTTATTAGAATCGCTTGTCTTTCTAGAAAAATGAAAACAGTGAACATTTTAAAGATGCTGATCGGCATTTCCACTTATCTGCCATCACTGAACTTAAAATATCAGAAAGAAGGTACAGGCCCTCTCAGTGGTTGCTATATATAGAAAGAATTTGGGTGCACATTTTTATGGTGCTGGACTTGTTTTTAAGTCAGATTTGTAGAAATATAGCAAGATTTTTATTTTCAATCTTTTTAGCATAACATATTCAAAAGAAATTTTGATACTAATGTTCTCTTGGTACCCAAAAGGATGTAATTCTTGATTTCTGTTTCTGAGAAAGGAGTGAGGTTCCTGAGCTATTCAAGGAGATGCAGCAAAATGCACTCTCAGGTAGGCTGTGCACGACTCCAACTCCAGAATGTGTTGTGTATGAATGGTTCTGCTTCGGTTGCAGAGTGCACAGTCTATATGGTGACAAGAGGTAACCCCAGAAGAGAGGCTAAGAAAGGAAAGAGAACATTGGGACAGAAAACATGCGAGGCTGAGAATCTCAGAGGATTTTGAGTGGCCACACATTTTTAGTGATAACTATACCTGAGGGACCTATTATCAGCACCCTCCAACAGAACTAGACAATTGGAGGTCAGAAATGGTACCCTATCATTAGGGGAGAATGGGTTTGGAGGTGATAGGTGTCTTGAGTTTCCTTCTTTGTAACATGAATGAAGTTCAGCTGAAGATCTCAGAAAGGGATTTCCTGGATGTACCAAGAGTACTGGTCGAGGAAACAAAGCCTGGGACTCAGAAGAAGGCCCAAGGCACACAACCCATTAAGCCAAAACAGCAACCACAGATACCAATATCAAATGTTGGTGTGTGCCACGGTCAGGGATAATCTGTTTTGTTTATCAGAAGTATGGTGGGGAATGGCAAACATACAAAGGTGTTGTGCCAAGGCTTCAGGTATGTTATCCTTGCTATATTTATCAGTAGCTAGATAGTTTGAGTAGAGGAGGATGAGGGAAAAGAATCAGAAGAGGAGGGAAGAAGATGTATTGATTGGACAGGTTACCAAGAGGAGATAGAAAGAAGGAGCAAGTAAGTGAAAGGAGGTTTTACAAAAAAGAAAGGATGAGGAAGCGAAGGAAGGAAAAGAAATGGGAAAAAGGAAGGAGTGGCTAGGGAACATGAAAGGGTGGAACGGCCATGTTAAGAACATTGGATTTGGGGGCTGGTGAGACAGCATCACAGGTAAAAATGCTTGCTCCCAAACCCAATGACCTGAGTTCTAGCTCCAGGACCCCCGTGGAGAAAGGAGAAAAATGACTCCCATACCTTGTCCTATGACCTTCACATGTATGCCCTAGTACATACACATATGTACATATTTGTGTGTGTGCATGCACACTAATTAAATAAATACACCATTAAAACTTGAAAAATACTACTGGATTTGAATCTAAAGATCCTAAACCATTGAACCAAAGAACAAAATAAGTACCAATTGCCCCAAAGAGGTTAATGTTTAAACCAGAAAGGACTTGATGGGACTCGCCTTGAATCAGGAAGATTTGACCATTTCCTCCATCTGAACAAATGGGAGCTTGTGTGCATGTGGAAGTTGGTTGTAGAGATACAAAGAAAGTCACCCATGAGCTGAGTCATGTAACTCTCAGAAACTGCCAGCATCTACAAACTTTCCAAACGGTGACAAATTTAAATAATATTTAAGCATTGATGGAATCAGACTAGAGTGCTACAAGGTAGGAAAGCAATTAGCTACCACCTGGGGACAGAAAAGCAGAGGTTCCCGGATGTGATTGTTCTCTTTGCTTACACCATTAAGGCCAAAGTTGAGCCAGAGAGAGCAGGAAAGAGCTGCTAGGTGTCAAGGTAGCTGCTAAGCCAAGTCAAAATGGTAGCAGCCAGTCCTTTAACCGCTGTAATAGCTAGCAATAGGCTAAGTGGGTGCAAATGTCACCTCCCTCCTGCTCCATATTCTTCCTGAAAATACCACTGGATCAAGAATCCTCGGCCAGCACAGAGATGGAGAATAGTCTCATTGAAAAGGGAGCCCTCAACAGAAGGCTCATTCTTGTGGACCCAAGAATAGAAAAAGGGGTAGGGCTAGGAGTAGTAATTAAAATGAAAGATAAGAAAGCATCTTCAAGACCTTTCTCTCATAGAAGGAGTAGAAATACCTGGTGAAAACCTTGGCTGAAGGTTCTCAATAAAAAGGTTTGGAATGGGCAAGAGCCTAGAATCTAGACACAGGTAAGAAAGTGTCTGGCCCTCCGGAGAGGCTCCTGAGTCTGTGGCTGTAACTTTCTTAGAGACTACAATGCACTGGCTGTGCACCAAGGCTTCAACAGGGGAGCAGCTTCCCCGCGCTCATGGGAGTTTTTGTGGCAGAAGCCTAACTCCTCCATTCCTGCTTGGAAGCCTCTGTTTCCCTCCCAACAGTCTTCTGCACTTATGCCACGGTAAGTCTTTTTGAGCTCTTAGACCAAAATCTCTCAGCCTGGGTGCTTTACAAACCATAGCTATTGCTCACTGTTCCAGAGGCTGGGAAGTTCAAGGCCAAGGTGCTGGCAGACGTGACCCTTGGTCAAGACTCACTCTTTGCTTCCTAGACTGCTTTGTTGCTACATAGGCCTTTACATAGCAGGAAAGTGGGAAGGGGGGTTCTCGCCCAGCCTGTTGGTAAAGATATTAATCTTATCCATGAGAGTAGTCTCCTCAGGACTTGATCACTCCAAAGCCTCTATTTCTTGTTTTTGTTTGTTTGCTTGCTTTTGGAGACAAGGTTTCTCTGTGTAACTGCCCTGGCTATCTTGTAACTAGCTCTGTAGACCAGGCTGGCCTCAAACTCACAGAGATCTGCCTGCCTCTCTGCCTCCTGATTAAAGGTGTGTTCCACCACCGCCTGACTCTATTTCTTGAGACTAAATTCTAACATACATATTTTGGGAGAATATAGACTACAACAACTATGGTAGTCAAATGCTTCATTTTCAGACTAAACAAAACAACAAATGTATTTAAGAATGCAAACACAATAAAAACCGAAACAAGGTAAACTAGTGATTAGGATACCATTCAGAATGCTGGTAACGTTAAAGGGAAGGAAACATGTGACTAGGAGGAATCAGGAGTGGAATGTCAAGGTGTCGGTCAGGTTGTATTCTTTCGGGGAGTTTAGTTCCAGGTTTTATTTGTGATCGTTCATTGAACTATGCAAATATGGAAGGACTGTTTTACAAACATATATGCATACACATAGATATGTGTATATCACAGTCATATGTGTGTGTGTAAACGTGCTTCCTGGGGACCTAAAAGTTGAGTGGCAGAGTAGTCAGACAGCAGACTCATCCCTGACCTTTTCTCTTCTCCCCCATACCCAGAAAACAGCTGAGCTGGCCTATCGAGTAAACAACTTTATCATTTCCTTTGACGTGCGTAATAAGGATTTCAGTTCTCGGATGCAGCGATGAAGCAAGAAGGGAGCCTGGAGGCTAACAAGTCAAGACTGAGAGGCCCTAGCTGAGTCAGCGGATGGCCCCAGGAGACTATTAGGCAGAGCCTGGTGGATGAGCTGGAGCTATCAGGAGAAAAGGCATCCTACCCCAATGGTGCACTGAATGGGGAAGGGGAAACTCAATACTATATGTCTATTGCTTGAGTCATACTAAATCTTTACAGACATAATGATGTCCTATAAGAATCTAGTCTTAGTTGAGCAGCGGTGATGCACGCCTTTAATCCCAGCACTCAGGAGGCAGAGGCAGGCGGGTCTCTGTGAGTTCGAGGCCAGCCTGGTCTACAAAGCAAGTTTGAGTTCCAGGATAGTCAGAGTTACACAGAGAAACCATGTCTTGAAAAACAGAAGACGAAAAACGAAAGAAAGAAAGGAAGGAAGGAAGGAAGAAAGAAAACGCAGTCTTGCCCACATTTCCAATTTACTGCTTTCTAATTCCCTCTGTCCGTTGTTGCTACTTCGCTTACTTTGTTCTCCTAGTCCTCCAATACCACACAGTTTGAAACAGCTTCTTTTCTACACCAGGAACTAAAACCAAGGATCATTGCAGACATTGGGGTGAAAGAATCTGTTGACTCGGTAGAGTCGAAAGAGAAGCCAAAGGACAAGATTTAGAAGATAGTGATGTTATCGAGGTCAACTAACAAACAGTAGAGGGAAGGCCACAAGGCACAGTCCTGAGCCTCCAACCCTCTCTGGGCTCTGCCATTCGTCACAGGTATTGTTCTGGAGAAGACATGAAATTAAGAGGAAGGTAGTTCAGGCCTCGGACACCCTGTTGTTAAGAAGCCATAGTTCATATACACACGAACAAGTACCCCCAATCCAGGGGTGAGATGCGCATGTCTAAGACACCCAGCTCCATTAGCCCATGACCACAGCGCTGATCAGCAGCAGCCAGAACACAGGGTTTTCCACACACTTCAGCCTTTTCCTTCCCTTTCCTCCAAGCTGACCCTCACTTGGAGTAGAAAAAGGGAAGATTAGAGCATTTACTGAAAGGAGGGGTCAAAAGGACGATCCCCCCTTTTGTTTCATTTCTCTCTCTTTTCCCCCCTGTTCTCTCTGTTCCAGGAAGGACAAGGGGGAGACAGCATGCCTCTCTTTCCTAGAGCCTTTGAGAGTGATGCTCACACCTTTGGCTTCTCCTTGGTTCTCCAGGCACTGGGAAGAATATGCTGCTCAGTGCTTACGAAAAGGTAAACTCAGGAGAGGAGAATTGAGAGCCTCTGGAAAACCAAAGGAAAAGAGGCATTCGAAAGTAGATGCATATGGACATGGTTGGCCTTTATGCAGCTGAAGATGAAGTTGAAATGAAGCAAGGATGAAGTGGGGCTGCCTTCTTTCTCACCCCAACTCTCCTCTCCAGCTTGAGCTTGGCAAATGACACCTCAGGTTGCTTGGAGTTGAGAACAGGAATCCCCACTATAAAATTCTTTACAATCTATAGTTTTCCATTCCTTCCTCCCCCAAAATACGATTTGGGTGGTTTGATGGCTACAGTTCTCAGTTTGACACACCCATGGTCCCGCTGCGTGGATACTACACTGACATGTTGTCCCCTGTTGACTGTCAGCTACTTGGTAGCAAGACCTATATATGTAAAGGGCTACCTAGACTGTCAAGACAGAACTTGAGTTTTCTGCTTCACAAGTATAAAATAAAAAGAAGACTTTTGTGGGAGCAATGGAATTCACTCCTGTGTCCACTTTGACTGCTTAACGGGGAACGGATGGAACTCCACAATTGTATTAGCTCCAAACACTGATGTCTTTTGGGAACAAAAGAGCCATCTCACTGGGTAGTGATCTACTATGTGAGATTTTGTCAGAATTAACTATGCATGAAGGGGGTTTCCCTTTTACACTACATGATATGTGAAAACTTGCCGTTAACCTTAAAGTTAGAATTTAAATTTCTGTTCCAAGTGGAATTGAGGTAAAAGTAACCTCATTCCACGATATCTGATAGGATTTCACGTGTTACCTTCTGTTAGTCAAAGGGCTCCTTTAACCTGACCAAAGAAACTGTGGAGCTGGGTGTGGGAAAAATGGCAGACTGTATTGGTTACTCTATTTGTACAATGCAATGTGTCCTCCTTTCTTCTCCTTCCTTGTGCCCTCTGCTCTGATTCTCAGGAAATCGACACATAAAGGCTACATTCCACCCCTCATTCTCCACCAAGAAGTCCTTCAGTTCTCCAGCCCCTCCAGACACCTAGCGAGTACACACCCTCTCGTGGAGGAGCAGCTAGAGCTCCTACCTTTGGGTTTGATCACCTTCACAGGAGGACAGGAAGTGAGGCATGAAACCTTTGCCGTCAACTAGTCTGAGGCCTCAGCCAGTCAGAGACTAGGTCATTCCACTTGAACTTCCTGCTGCCTTCTAGTGGTTTCCTTGACATCTCCAGCTTCTGCTCGGTAAACTCTAGTTATCCGGCAGCAGCATCCTCTTCTGCTCTGAGCTACTTGTGTACTTCCCTCCCTTGGATCACTGGGGGATCACATATGGTTGCCACCCGTGGGCCTCCCCGCAAAATTCTCTCTGGCCTTGGATGGCCCTGAGATGATGCTTTTTGTCCGGTCTCCACTCCTCTGCTGTGTCTCCTTGTTCCCCTGCTGTTGTCCTTCAGCCTCAGCTCGTTCTCTCTTCCCCACAGTCATGGTTTTAATGGGCTTGACTGATCATTGTTGCGATCACAAGAGTGACTGTACTCTCTCTTTCACAGAACCACCCGCACCTCTGGACCTAGACTGGAACTATATAGATATTGGGGGGGGGGCTGTATTTTTTTATGCAATGGGATCAAAGCATAGCTATCAAGGGGGACAGGGAGAAGAACATATTCTACACGAGGACCTGGAACAGAGGAAGTTAAAGGGAGACAGAGTGACATCCTCTGAGATAGAGCCAAGGACAGACTTAGAAAGGGGTAAAAAAATATGCGCTATTAGCTAGGCAGTAGTGGTGCACACCTTTAATCCCAGCCCTTGGAGGCAGAGGCAGGTGTGATTCTGAGGTCAGCCTGGTCTACAGAACAAGTCCCAGGATCTCCAGGAGAAACCCTGTCTCAAAACAAAACAAAACAAAAACCAACCAAACAGAAAAACAACAAAAAACTCCATAACTCCTACCTTCTCCAACAAAAAGCTCTACAATTGGTGAGGATGCAGAAAACGATTTGCCGTGAAGGCTACATGGAGTCTCATTTTTTTTTTTTTAATCTCACATTAAGCAACAAGAACAATGTAAGAAATTTAGGAATGTTTTCACGGTGGCGCCTCCAAGTCTTGGCCATTTCACTTTAGAGAGGTGTTTGGAACCTATTGTCGTCCCACCTGTCCTTTCCATCCTTCTTGTCATCTGTCTGGGCTACCCACATTTCCCATGCTCAGGCTCCTAGCCCTCTTTTTTCCTGTTGACGTTTGCCTTCATTCTGCAAGGCTCATTCTTGCACAACATCCGTTTTAGACTTGTAAACTTGTTGTAGACTTCTGGTGTTTCTCAGCCCATTCCTTTTAGGGATAAAGTTGCTATTGTTTTTTACTCTTTTGTTTTTGTGTGTTTTTGAGCGTTTGCCTGCATTTTATAACCGCACCATGTGTGTGCCTGGTGCCTGACAAGGCCAAAAGAAAGCCCTGGACCCCCAGAAGCTGAAATTACAGGCAGTTCTGAACCCCCAATGAGGTAGAAACTGAACTCAGGACCTTTGCAAGGGCAGCAAGGGATCTTAACAGATAAGCCACCTTTCTAGCCTTAAGATAGAGGTTGGTGTTTATTTGGTTGGTTTTTGGCTTTTCAAGACAGGGTTTCTCTGTGTAACAGCTCTGGCTGTCCTGGAACTCACTCTGTAGTCTAGGCTAGTTTTGAACTCACAGAGATACTCCTGACTCTGCTTCCTGAGTGTTAGGACTAAGGCATGTGCCACCACAACCTGGTTTGTTTTTTGTTTTTGTTTTGTTTTAACAAGAGCTATTCCTTAAGTCTTTCTTGACTATGAGGTAGCATCATGTTGGTCAGAAGAATTCTATCCCAGCACTCGGGAGGCAGAGGCAGGCCTGTGAGTTGGAGGCCAGCCTGGTCTACAAGAGCTAGTTCCAGGATAGGCTCCAAA
Source organism: Microtus oregoni (assembly GCF_018167655.1). Taxonomy (NCBI): domain Eukaryota; kingdom Metazoa; phylum Chordata; class Mammalia; order Rodentia; family Cricetidae; genus Microtus; species Microtus oregoni. The sequence continues at coordinate 49,117 of NW_024543817.1, read as the reverse complement.
GCTACAGAGAAACCCTGTCTTGAAAAACCAAACCAAAACAGAAGAATTCTACTCAATCTACCTGGGGCTTGACATATTTAAGTCCTCCCACCCCACCCTGTCTCTCTCTGGCTCTCCTACAAAAACTCACACTTGGGAATTCCACTTCTTTGAAAAAAGACTTTAACAAGGTTCTCAATGTATAGTATTTCCAATACAAAATGCTCCGTGCCCTATTTTGTATTAAATAGAACTGGGCTTTCTAAGTCATGTTCTCATGAGCACCATAATAAAAAGGTACTCAGAACCTCCCACCGGCTCTGCTTTGCCCTCAAGAATTTCTTTTTAGTAGGGAAGGCAGACAGGCTTTACAGAGCAACATGGTGGATGTCTATCCAAAATGACTTCGGGGAAAGATTCTTTGCTCCTGAATGGCCAAGTGCTACAGGCATGCATAAACACCGATTTTCCAGATGACAGCGAAAGAGATGTGATTTGCAACCCAATCTCACTATCTTGAGTCTGAGAGCTTCTACATGGACTGTTAGGATGGGTAGACTTCTCTGTCCAACATGACTATAGAAAGACAGATTAAAACATATACAATAGGCGGCACCAAATGGACTCAGTGGGTATTAAACTTTTAAGAAGCACATGAAACTAGGAGGAGAGAGAAGTGGGGACAGGGCTAGGGGAGAAGTTGGAGAGCAGGAAGTGGGTGAATGGATTAGTTCTAGACACAGTCTATTCATAGATGAATACTAAATGAGATAGTTAGTAAAATATTTTAGTAAACATTTAGTAAAAAAAAGACACAGACCAAAAGAAATGGAAAATACAGCTTGTATTCAACAGCAAAAGCAAGAAGTTTTAATTTCCATTCTTCTTGGAGGGTTTCCCATGATTTGGGATGGGCATAAGAATGTAAGTAATATGATGCTTGGGCAACGGCCACCTCCAGCCTGGCATTCCTCGTGTCAGCATCCACAGCCACCTGTACATTTCCGCTTCATCTTCATGCCTCCCCAGTTGTCTGCCTAATATAAAGCTCATCACGTTTTTGGTGCCTTTGCCACGCTTTAAGTATTCATCTGCCTTCCTCCTGGGGCTCACTCTTGGTGGGTTGGGAACGACCTCGGGTTGTCCTCTATCCATGGCTCGTCGATCCCACGCAGTCTCAAGGAGACAGCACAGCGGAGGATGCCTATAAAAGATAATGAAATCCAAATAAGCCACGGGCCTCAGAGGTTCTCATTTTCTTATCACCTCCTTCCCCGCCCCCACATCACTGTTAATGCAGGAGTCCTGCCTCGCCTAGAGTTTCAATTCCCATAGCTTTACTTACTAGTGGTCAATCATGATCTGAAGATAGTAAGTGGGAAATTCCAGAAATAAAAGAGATTCTAAATTTGAAATTATGTTCCTTTGTGAAGTGGCATGATGGAATCCCATGCCATTTCTCACTGTCCTGCATGGGAACTGCATGAATCACCTCTGTGTTTATTATCACATGCAGCTGTGTACATGAACTCTTCCACAACATCTGTAGCTTGTGTCAATGTTACCCTGTTTTTTGTTAATGATGCTCCCAAAGCATAAAAGCAGTGATGGAAAAGTGCCAGGGCATAAACACGGAAAGACGGATTTATTCTGGTACTATATAGCAATGTTGCAGGACATGTAGGAAAAGCCATCGTATAGTGGATACCCACTGGAGATTTAGAACACATTCTCTTGTGGAATGGGGCTTTGACAGTCCTGACATACATAGATCTAATCTACATGAGAAGCAGAAAAATACAACATCTCCTGAGTAATTTGGGAGCATGGGGACCTTGGGGAAGGATTGGAGGGGAGGGGAGAGGCAGGGAGGGAAGCAGACAAAAATGTAGAGCTCAATAAAAATAAAAAAATTCTTAATAAAAAAAGAATGCTACCCCTTCTTCCACATTGTTATTCATGTAGGTCTGTGTCTAGAATCTCTTTTGTTTTTCTGGTGCATTTTAAGTCATGTCTTTATTTCTAAATCCTTCATGTAAGTTTTCATGTCTTATAGGTCAAGTTCATTATCAGGTATATATCTTGGTGTTTCGAGACAGGGTTTCCTGTAGCTTTGGAGCCTCTCCTGGAACTAGCTCTTGTAAACCAGGCTGGCCTTGAACTCACAGAGATCCACCTGCCTCTGCCTCCCAAGTGCTGGGATTAAAGGGGTGCGCCACCACTGTCTGACAAATCTCTTCTATATTCCTATACACATTCTCCCAAGTACTGGGATTAAAGGCATGCACCACCACCGTCTGACAATTCTCTTCTATATTCCTCATACACATTCTCCTGAGTGCTGGGATTAAAGGTGTGCACCACCACCGCCAGGTGCATGCTTTTCTTAATTGAATAATCTGCTCATGTCATTACTTGAGAAAATCCTATTAAAGCACATAAATTATATTGTGTTGAATTTATAGATTGGTTTTGAGTAAGAATTAATATTATTATTCAGGAAAATGATAATATTTTAAATGTGAAACAAATATGTGCCATTAAAAATCATTTTCACAGCTGGGCAGTGGTGGCACATGCTTTTGATCCCAACCCTTGGGAGGCAGAGGCAGGCAGATCTCTTTGAGTTCTAGGCCAGCCTGGTCTACAGACTGAGTTCCAGGACAGCCAGGATTGTTACACAGAAAAACCCAGTCTTGAAAAACCAAAACATTTATTATCTGCCTTGACCAGTACACACTCTATATAAATGCACAGAAATACCAAGCTACAAATGTGTACAAAAATTATTACATTTTAGTCAAAATAAGTTAAATCCACATGAATAAAGGAGATGGTTTGAAATAATTCACAGCATTCCCATGCCGCAAGTTCTTTAGGCATTAGAATGTAAAACAGAGGGGTAGGAGATAGGAGGCATTATCTGTTGTAGGTCTACATACGTTACTCTCATGTGTTTTCAGTACCAGCATGAAAAATTGTGCCCAGATTAATTCCGCCAATGGTGTTGAACCAGTATCAAGGCTCTTGGAAGTCTTAGATTTGAGAAACAGAAGGATAGGACCTAGGCAGGTTGGTTCACAGATGTTTTCTCGGCTTTTTGTTTGTTGGTTTGTTTGTTTGTTTTTGTTTTATTGTTTGGTTTTCTTTCAAGACAGGGTTTCTCTTTATAACAGCCCTGGCTGTCCTGGAACTAGCTCTGTAGACCAGGCTGGCCTTGAACTCACAGAGATCCATCTGCCTCTGCCTCCTGGGTGCTGGGATTGAAGGCGTGCACCATCACTGCCCGGCTCTCAGCTTTACAACAAGATCGGTTCTCAACTTTCTTAATGCTGCAATCCTTTAACACAGCTCATCATGTTGTGCTGACCCCCAACCATAAATGATTTTCGTTTCTACTTCCTAGCTGTATTTTGCTACTGTTGTGAATTGTACTGCAAATATCTGATATGCACAATGGAATTACAATTCACAGACTGAGAACCACTGTTCTAGAAGAGTGATCACTAGCACTGGGCCAGTCACAGGAAAAGCAAACCAAGCCAAACACAACCAGCTAACCAATGAAACACACAAAGGGAGCCTACGAACCTGACAGTGGTCTCCAAGGCAACAGAACAGAGTTTCTGGGGGAAAAGCTGAGCCCAGGCCTTATCTCTAAAATGCTCTTACCCAGGAGGAGGAAACAGGAGAGACTCTTACCTGAGACTGAAGTCTCCAGCAACTCAATTGATGATTGACTTCTGAAGCCCAGGTAGGCTGTGAAAATGGAATGAACACTGTTAGGACATTTTGGTACCTCCCACCATAGGAGAAATTCAAACAAAGAGAACTTTCATGGTCTAAGGAGCAGTCTGAGACCAAAATACCTGAGCATCCCAACAACAGCTACAGGAATCTATACCTGAACACAGTACTCAGTCCTCCTCCCAGCAACCTCTCTACTTACTGTTTTCAGTCCTAAGTCAAGAGTAACCTAGGTGGTAGTGGTCAGGGCAAAAATCTTCCCATTGTATACAGTTCCAAGGTTCTGAGGTCCATTGTGAGACATCATGACTTTTTAACCAATCAGATCCCAGGACGTAGAGGAAACAGATGGAAAGTGAATGAAACTTTCCCTCTCCCTTCTTACCCTCACTCCCAGATCAGTACTGCTCCCTCGGGATCTGGCTCCTCTGTTAGCTGGAGAAAAAACATTCACAGAAATTATAGCAACTATGTTCATTATAAACAAATTAACTGAACTGATAAACACCAATCCCGCTGCACTGTGGCAAGATGGATGCTATCATTTAATTAGTAGAAAGTCGTTGCAGAAACAGCTTTAAGTAAAACGTGTTCTGGTTTCTATCCCAGCCCTGGATGGCTTCCATACATAAATCTATTGTCCTTAGGTCTGTCTTCTGCAAGGCAAACGCCTTCACCTTTGGGTGTTTGTAAGGATTTACTGGGATGGAGTCAAAACCATACTCAGTAACTGTCTTCCAGTGAATACTCAGGTTCTTTCCACTCCTCATGCTGCTGGTCACCACTGACCTTGGCCTTAAGCCGTTCCTGTTGGCTTTTTTTACTTCCTTGAAAGTTGTCCTCCTTGGTGGTGTTGTTTCCCCTTCCCCATGTTTCTCGCCATTCTCAAACAAAAGTTCTCGGGAAGCCGGGTGGTGGTGGCACACGCCTTTAATGCCAGCACTTGGGAGGCAGAGGCAGAAGGATCTCTATGATTTCAAGACCAGCATGGTTTAGAAGAACTAGTTTCAGGACAGGCTCCAAAGCTACAGAGAAACCCTGTCTTGAAAAACAAAATAAAAAAAAAAACCTAAAAAAAACCCCACAAAACTTCTTGGGGGATAAGGGAAAGCTCCAGATACTCACAGTAGCAAAGGGAAAGGGCTCTTGACTCTCAAGAGCTGGTCTCTATTCTGTGGCTGATAGGCAAGTTCTTGCCTATAGAATCACTTGTATTCACAGGAGAGACACTAAATTTGTGTCCCTGGTCAGTCTGCCATCATCTGACTTTGAGAAAATCAGCATGTACTGTACTCCCAGAGTGCTAAGACAGACTGCCTGAGTGCTAAGACGGACTGCCCTTGTTTTATACATGAGCTTAATTCCAGTTCTTACTGGAACTGGGGACCCTGAGGTCTGCCTGTGGACAGAGTGGGGCCCCGTCTCCAAAGCATTAGCCTGAAGCACTGCTTCTGGTCCTCTGGTGAGTCACGGTTCTGTGTCACGTCTAAGACCATGGAATCCCAAGCCTACAGATGCACCGACCTTCAGCCAGACTCCAGTGTTGCTGATGGCTGAGATGACTATCTGTCCCCAGGCAAGAAATTGCATTTTCATTAAGAGGCACTGACGAGAATGTGAGCTTCATGTCTAACTGGAACATGAGTTAGGACACTAACGGCACGTAGTGGCACGTAATGTGCGCAAGTTCATTGCTAGTCCATAGTAGTCCATACATAGTAAGATTGTTCCCTTGCTTTGAAAATCAACTTGCTATTTAAACATTTCTCCATTTCCTGGACTGGGTTAGGAATACAATTGCTAACATAAGGCAATGTGTTCCAATTGCTGACATTTATAATGCTGTACTTAAGTCTATCGGCTTACTTAGACCTTAGTCTCATATCCATAAATGATGAGACTGGTAAGAAAATCCCTGTTAACAAAAAGTCAAGTGACGGTGGCACAGGCCTTTATTCCCAGCATTTGGGAGGCAGAGGAAGGCAGATCTCTGAGTTTGAGGCCAGCCTGGTCTACAAAGAGAGTTTCAGGATAGCTAGGGCTGTTGCACAGAAAAACCCTGTCTTGAAAAAAAATGAAAGGAAGGAAGGAAGGAAGGAAGGAAGGAAGGAAGGAAGGAAGGAAGGTCTGGTGAAGCACGATTAATAAAAACCCAGAGACAGAAATTGGGATTCAAACTGAAGACCAAAGCAAAGCAGCCAGCCACTGGCTCTTACCTTGACCTCAATCTGAAAATGGCGTCCTTCCTCCAGGAATCTCAGAACGAGACTGAGACTGAGAGCTGTCTCCTCCCGTTTGATAATCTTCTCTAGTTCTGAGATTAAGGGCGTGCACCACTACTGCCTGGTTTTGATGGCAAGCTAGTGTGGCTACTGGGATTAAAGGTGTTTGTCATTGCTGCCTGGTCTGTAAGGCTGGCCAGTGTGACTGGTTTAATTTTTGATCTTCAGACAAGCTTTAGTTATTAAAACACAAATAAAAACATCCTGTCACAACTAAGCATGAAAGCTAAAGAGAGGCACATGTGGCATAAAATACTAGAAAAGAAGCAGGAATTGGTCCAGGCGTCCAGCCTGAGGTGTGAGTTCTCATTATTTTGGAGAATATTTAACCCAGATCAGGACTGAGAAAGTGCAAAGAATATGAGACTGAATCTCATGCCATTTCCTTCCTTCCTTCCTTCCTTCCTTCCTTCCTTCCTTCCTTCCTTCCTTCCTTCCTTCCTTCCTTCCTTCCTTCCTTCCTTCCTTCCTTCCTTCCTTTCTTTCTTTCTTTCTTTCTTTCTTTCTTTCTTTCTTTCTTTCTTTCTTTCTTTCTTTCTTTCTTTCTTTCTTTCTTTCTTTCTTTTGAGACAGAGTTTCTCTGTAGCTTTGGAGCCTGTCCTGGAACTAGCTCTTGTAGACCAGGCTGGCCTCGAACTCACAGAGATCCACCTGCCTCTGCCTCCCGAGTGCTTGGGATTAAAGGTGTGAGCCACCACTGCCTGTTTTTTCTATTTGTCTTTAAGTCTCTCTCTCTCTCTCTCTCTCTCTCTCTCTCTCTCTCTCTCTCTCTCTCTCCTCCCTCCTTTTTTCTTTTTCGTTTTTCAAGACACAGTTTCTGTGTTTAGTCCTGGAACTCACTCTGTAGACCAGGCAGGCCTGCCTCTGCCTTCCAAGTGCTGGGATTAAAGGTGTGAGGCACTATTGCCTGTCTCTGTTTCTCTTTGACACTGGATCAACCAATCCAGAGTGGCCCAGAGTGACCTTGAACTCACAGAGTTCCGTCTACCTCTGGCCTCCCCAGTGCTGGGGACACTATGATATATGTGTGCTCATCACTTTTGCTTACAATTTGCTGGCTTGGGAACAAGAAATATACATATTAAGGTGAAACAAGATCTTACCAGGCCCAGAAAATCACATGCAGAAGGTGGGGAGTAGGTGGCTCTCTAGCATTAGGAAGCCTTGGAAGGCAGGTTTTGCATCTAGCTAAAAGCAAAGCTCCACTCTGAAATAAGTTCACCCAGCACTATCCTCCCAAGACAGCCCAGAGGCTCTTATGAGGCAGCGTGCCCTCATTAGGGGATCTAGCTTTCATCAACACAGCTTGGGGAGTTGTGCGGTGAAACTTGCAGGTGGGTGAGCTATTGGTTTGCATTGTTCATGGGTGTTGGGGACTGTGGACCCCTAGACCCTGAATTTCCTGTGACCCCCCCGCCTTCTGAAGTAAAACAACTTGTTTTCCTATTCTTGCAGCTGGTCTGAGCAAACAACCTGTTTTGGAGCTGCGCTGAGCAGGAGATCCTCAGGAGTTCCTGATGCAGGGGAGTGGTTTCTGATAGGCTTGCAGCTGAGAGTTAGGGTGTGGCCATTAGTCAAGGAGACCCTATATAAGCTGCGCAAAAGATGCTTAATCATACTACAAAAGCATTTGTTCAACTATGTTCATAGCAGCATTATTTGTAATAGCCAGAACCTGGAAACAACCTAGATGCCCCTCAACTGAAGAACGGATAAAGAAAGTGTGTCATAAAAAAAAGGTGTGGCACATTTACACATTAGAGTACTAGTCAGTGGTAAAAATAAAAAAAAAACAATGATATCATGCAAAGGGATGAAATTAGAGAACACTATCCTGAGTGAGGTAACCCAAGCCCCCCAAAATGAATATGGTATGTACTCAATCATAAGTGGATTCTATCTATAAACAAAGGATATTGAGCCTATACTTCATGAACCTAGAGAAGCTAAGTAATAAGGTGAACCCAAAGAAAAACATATATAGATCCACCTGGAAATTGGAAACAGACAAGATAGCCTGACAAAATTGGGAGCATGGGGGCAGGGGATAGAAGGAAGGGGAGAAGGGGAAGAGGAGGGGAGAATGTGGGGTTGAGAAGAATTTGAGGGAATGGGATGGTCGAAATGGAGGAAAGACAGAGCTGAGAGCAAGGAAGGAGATATTTTGATCGAGGGAGCCATTATGGGGTTAGCAGGAAACCTGGCTCTAGAAAAATTCCCAGAAATCCACAAGGATGACCCCAGCTAAGACTCTAAGCAATAGAGGAGAGGGTACCCGAACTGGCCTTGCCCTGTAGTCAGACTGATTTATATCTTAAATATCAACATAGAACCTTCATCCAGCAACTGATGGAGGCAGAAGCAGAGACCCACATCAGAGCACGGATTGAGCGCCCAAGGTCCAGTTGAAGAGTGGAAGGAGTGAGAATACAAGCAAAGAGGTCAGGACCATGATGGGTTCATCCACTGAGATAGTTTGCCTGAGCTAATAGGAGCTCATCAACTCCAGCTGGACTGGGAAGGAACAAGCATAGGACCAAGCTAGTCCCTCTAAATGTGGTTGACAGTTGTATGGCTGGGGCAGACTGAGGGGTCACTGGCAGTGGCACCAGGATTTATCCTTACTGCATATACTGGCTTTTTGAGATCCTATTCTCTTTGTATGTATACCTTCCTCAACCTAGATGTAGGAGGGAGGGCCTTGGACCTTCCACAAAGCAATGTTCCTTACCCTCTCAGGGTTAGAGGGGGTGGTGTGGGAGGGTGTGTGGAGGGAGTGGGAGGAAGGGAGGGAGTGGGAATTTGTATTAGTATTTTTTTTAAAAAAATCTAATAAATAAATTTTTAAAATGTGGCATTCTTGGCATTACCCGTGTTTCTCTCTCTCTCTCTCTCTCTCTCTCTCTCTCTCTCTCTCTCTCTCTCTCTCTCTCTCTCCCTCCCTCCCTCCCTCCCTCCCTCCCTCTCTCTCTCTCTCTCTCTCTCTCTCTCTCTCTCTCTCTCTCTCTCTCTCTCTGTGGTGTGTTTCAGTCTCCAGGTCCTTGCCGACTCATGAACCATACCGTAGCATGTGGCAGATGGAGAAGGCATTGAGCTATACGTGGGGCCCTGAGAACCCTGGCTTTGCTTGTACTCATTCACTCTTGTGTGGATTTTTACGTGTCTCAGCAGGCTGGATTTGTGTTTATAGCTTTTCTGACAGTATTGGCGTATAAATGGTTTCTCGTGAGTATATCTCACTTGATGTGCAGTAACATGCGACTGCCCACTAAACCTTAGTCAGTCAACAGCTGTTAGGGGGGTTCTTCACCACGAAGTTCCAGTTGTTTGTATTCTTTGGCTAAATGGAACTCTGGGAGCAAAGCAGAAAACAGGTGCTTGCCCTTCTCCAGTGTTACACAGTGATGACTGAGGAACCCTTATATGGATGAGAAAGCATGTCCCCATGTCTGCGTCTGCTGGGACTGTGCTCTCTTCCCTTTAGCCTCAACTTCAACCAGTCAGTGCTGTAATAGATGGCACCTGGGCAGTTGTTGCAAGCATGAGCCTAGCATAGGCACTAATGACTATGGTCCCAGGAGGCTTACGAGTTGGATGTTCTTTACAGGGGCTCATAATGCTTTATTGGATTACTAAGTGTCATGATGCGAATAAGGAACCAGCTCCTGGATCCTATGTGCTTATTGTGCATCCACCAGGAGTTTATATCTTGTAACTTGGACTTCTTTTTTTCTCAATACTCTGCAGTTTGTTCAGGGGATGGAGGGAGAGCCGCTCCCTTCATCCAAAGAAGTTCTTTCTGTTTCTATGCTTTTCACACTCACAGCTGATTTCCAGTTGCACTGGTCATATTCTAAATGCTCAAGAACCAGGAGCAACTTTTGGCTCCTGTGCCTAGCAGGACATAGCCAGGCCACTGAAGACAGTATCTTATATAATTAATAAACTTGAGATGACAGAGAAGGGAGGGAGAGCCACTCACTCGTTCCATCCTTAGACAGAAGCCTTTGGCAGCCTCCTGTACAGGCCACCACCTACCCTGAAGCCAACCGCTCCTACAGAGCAGCTCTGGCCTCAAGCCCCACACAGCATGAGAGCTCCTGCTATTTCCTCCCAGGGACACTGCCCTGTGTTCATTGATGCCTTCTGTCGATGAAGCTTCAAGCGGTGGTTCTGAACAGAAGGCAAAACTGCCTCCCCCATGAGGATTTTCACCATATGCTTGTAAGTGTTGCTGGAATTTAATGGGCCAGGGGCGGGGTGCATCACTCACAACACGGAGCCATTCCTAGGTTCTCCGAATATGGAGTGTCCTCCTCAAATGGCCACCTGGAGTGAAAGAATCTAGCGAAAGAATCCTGTTGATCAGGTAGAAACCAGATAGTTCTGCCCATTTGAGAAGGACTTGGTTGTCTCAGAAACATGCAGTTGTGAAGTTGCTGGAACAACATGTTGCTTATAAGCCTTCTCTTTACCAAGACTTTTTTGCCACTTGGAGAGTTCATATGACCAGAGGCAAGAATGCTCATGGCCCTGGGACACTGGCCTGAATTCCTGAGTTCTCCAAGCATAGTAATTATGAGCAGAAAAACAGCAGGTGAACATTTTATCCTGTCAGCCATGGATGTGAAACCCAAAGATGTTTTGTAGAGAGGGCGGTGGTCAGGTACGGGGCCTAACCTATGGCCCCTATGCGGCGTCCAGCTGACTTCTACAAAAAACACCGTTGAAAAGGACTCTGGGGAAGGGTAGGGGCTGTGGAATGACATGGACAGAATGACTCGTCTTGACGCAACTGCCTGGGCATTTGTTTTGGTCTGAGAACAACGAAGCCAGAAGTTCTCACATTGTTTTCTGCTTCCCAGTTGTCTCTCCGCAGCTCTTCTATCAGGGTGAAAAGTCGTTCTCTAGTCTCCAGGCTGCGCATGCTGGCGCTGCTCTCCATGTCTGCAGGTAGAATTTGCAGGAATTTCTCCGTCACCAACAGCTTCAGCCATTGATAGCAAAGCTCCCAGAGTCGGCAGAAGGCGTCCCGAGGCCCGGCTGCTTCTTCATATTTGAACTGACTGAAGCGCCTGTGGAAGGCTTCCCAGGGTGTGTCACGCTCTTGAGGCTGAGGGCCCTGGTGGCACGATGAGGGGACCTGCATGCCAGATTTTCTGGGTGCAGCCATTGTGCCCCTTGGCTGGCTGCTTACAGCTTGTTGAGGGCCTGAGGTCTCAGGTCTCAGCTGTTTTGCTGGGTGTTCAACAGGGAAGCCACCTGCAACAGAGGAGGGGACTCGGTGACAAAGGAGACACAGCAGTGTTGACAAGAGGGTTCAATTGGTGCCCTGCTTTTCAGAATCTAACAAAAGTCAGTACTCTTCTCAGAAACATATTTTTATATGTTCGTATCTAATATATACATGTCCAACACTACACCCAGCTGCCAAAAACTTACAAAATGTCCACCCCTCCACAGACTCCCTGGATCTGTCCTTTCTAATAGGGAGTAAGTAGCTAAATTCAAGTTTCGCCGTTACTCACATCCTGTGATAGCATTTTATGAAGTGTTTAAATGCCCTCCCCAAGTGCCTAGGTTTGAACCCCTCGGCCCCAGGTATGGTTTATAATTCACGAACTCCTTTAGCAGGGGGAGTGGCAAAATCTTGGAATCTCAGCACTCTGGAGAAAGAAGCAGGAATATTAGCTGAGTATGGTGGCTCACGCCTTCAGTCCCAGCACTGGGGAGGCAGAGGCCAGTCTGGTCTACAGAGTGAGTTTCAGGACAGCCAGAGCTGTATGCATGTGTGTATACTCACATTCTCCTCTTTTTCACTCTTTTGGTTTTTGAGACAGGGTTTCTGTATATAGCACTGACTGTCCTGGAACTTGCTTTGTAGACCAGGCTGGCCTCAAACTCACAGAGATCATCCTACCTCTGCCTCCTGAGTGCTGGAATTAAAGGTGTGCACCACCACTGCCTGGCTTAATTTTTAAATTGTTATTATTTTAAAAAAATTTTCCTTCTTCTTTTTTTGTGTGGGGGGGAGCAGGAGGACACTCACACATAGGTGTGGGTGCCATAAGAGTCCAACAAAAAGCATCAGAACAGCCAGAGCTATGTAGAGAGATCTTGTCACAAAACCAAACAAAAAACAACAGGGGCTTGCGATGCTTTGTATGTTAATGCTCCCCAGTAGGCTTCTATATATTTGAATGTGTCTGCCATGGTTGGTGGAACTGTTTTGGAAAGGCTAGGAGCTGTGGCCTGTGGTCTTAGAGAAGGTAATGCCATATGGACTTCGAGGTCTCAAAAGCCCACACCAGGCCCAGTTAGTGTTCTTTCTCTCCCTCCCTTTGTGTTTTGTGAATGTGAATCGAACTGATGTAAGCTCTAAGCTACTTCTCCAGCACCAGGCTGGCCTGTGGCCTAACTGCTGCCATGTTTTTTGCAATAATGGACTCACTCTCTGGTACTTTAAGCCCCAATTAAATGCTTTCTTTTATAAGTTGTTTTGGTCACAGAGTCTCTCCACGGAAATAGAAAAGTAACTGTAAGAAAGGGCTTTCCATGAACAAGCATCCCTAACAGGTTCGTAGAAAACAAAAGTTCAGCAAACTTAAACACTAATTAAGTCAGAAGTAGAACTATTTCCTTTATCCTACATTGTCTAGATATGGTCAGTAAACTATCTCTCAAAATTATATTTGAGAAATGATTGAGGCAGAGACCCTTAACTAAATTTCTTATTTCTATCTAATTTAACATTTTCTGCGTAAGCTTATTAGTGAACACTTTCAAATGATATTTTAATGAATGTTAAACCTTGTTAATATTTCTTCTCTTCAGTGCTATGAAAGCTAGTCATCAGGGAGGAGGCTTTCAAGTTAGTTCCAGTTCAAATCTAAGTCCTGTGTCCAAAGTATATATCTTTAGCTATAGGCACTCAACCTTCAACTTCTAGGAGTCAAGCAAAGAAAATTGCAATTGGCTATATTGTTTTGGAGAGTCTCTTGAACTCTCTTGACCAACAACTTGAAAAGAAGCTTCTCATTTTTGTTACTAGGTATTTTATTAGATAATCTATGGCCTTGGGGTGTATTGTTATCCCAAGAGGCATAATTTCATTAAAATATATATGCATAATTATATATTAATATGCATTATATGTGATTTTAGGTAAGTATAAATAATGATTCCCCCTGTCCTTTTCAAGCATCCTTACTATTTTAAAATTTTTAATTATAATTTCAGTGTGCCTGTATACCATATGTGTGCCTACCCACAGAAGCCATAAAAGGATGTCAGATCCCCATAGACCTGGAGTTACAGGGCAGTTGTAAGATACCATGTAGGTGCTGGGTTACTTGGAAGAGCAGTCCCTGCTCTTAATTGTTGCGTCATTTCTCCATCCCCCCTCAGTGGCTTGTAAAAAATTCTTCTTCTCTCCTTCTTATTCACTATTGTCTCCTCATCCCCCTCCCCACACAAAGCCCCCTCCGTGCTTCTTTTTGCCATTTCCCCCTATCCCCCTCTCTAGAGCCGCCCATTCACGGTCTCTATTTTCCTGGTTTCTGTGTTACTCCAGGCTATATACTAAAATTTGAATATTTGGAGCTTATATTTGTTACTCCAGGCTCTATACTAAAATTAGAATATTTGGAGCTATGAACCACAGATGGGGGTGCATGTGGCACTTGTCTTTCTGGTATGGTTACCTCACTCAGTGTGTTTTCTAGTACCATCTATTTTCCTGAAATTTGGAGAGAAAGAGCACAGGAGGGTAAGTTAAACTGACTGGTGGCATGAGTAGTTACAGATTATTTTGGGAGCCATGCAGCTTCTGCTATGAACACATACCTTTTCTCTTGTCTTGCTAGAGTAGCCACAGACAATAAGAAATTTAAGGATGCTGTTATAATACAATAAAATTGATTGACAAACAGCAACGACAGCAACTGCCAACTAGTGGTTATTATGCTTTGTGAAGGAAACTGAGAAGGTGTAAAATTGGTCGTTGATTGTCAGAGAGTAAAAAATAGGGCCCATGTTCAATATGAGGTGTGATTAGAACTCATCCCAGTTATAGATATGCAGGAAGCATTAGCCCCTCCCCCATCTCCTCTAAGCTGGCACCGGAGCCTGCTTGTCTCAAAACTGAGAGTCAGTAAATTCCAAGCAGTGTGTCATGTAACTGAGCCCGTAGTCAGAGATAGGGATTGTCGCAAGTCCCCCATTATTTGTTAGATAAGCCTTTGACTCCTAAACCAATAGGATGGGGAATTTGAAAGGAAGTTATGCTAGACTGTCATTCTCAGAAGGGCCACCTCAGAGAAAAAGAGGGTGGGAATTTCTGGTGGTAGGGGTTCAAAAATCACTACTTGGTGCCAAATCAGAATCTCAGCTACTTTTGCCTTTTCTCTATCTTGACGTCCCTTTCTGCAGAATGGTGCATTTAAAACAGTTTCATTTCCACTCGTCTCTTAAATTTGTTATCTCATTTCTCACAGAGATGATAATTTCAGAATAAAGTCAATATATTAGAAATAATAGCTGGATGGTGGTGGCGCATGCCTTTAATCCCAGCACTTGGGTGGCAGAGGCAGGCAGATCTTTGTGAGTTCGAGACCAGCCTGGTCTACAAGAGCTAGTTCCAGGACAGGCTCCAAAGCTACAGAGAAATACTATCTCGAAAAAAAAAAAAAAACGAAAAGAAAGAGAGAGAGAGAGAGAGAAAGAAAAAAAGAAAGAAAGAAAGAAATCATTCCATGGTATGCTCTGAGCAAGTAATTCCACGTGGCATGAGTTAGGCATCAATAAGCTGTTTATAAGACAACAGGGAACAGATGCACTTCAGAATTTACTAACCCCTGCACAAGATCATTGATTTCTTTCCTTTTTATCAGCACATGCAATGAAATGAACACAGGAGCACCCACCATACCTGCTCATCAACATGTATTTCCAGCATGCCAATTGGAAACTACTTTTGATTACTGAGACCTTTGTGGTAGCAGGGCCTGAGAATTTCATGCCACATTTTTTCTTGTTTGTAGCCCACAACACAACTTTCTGCTCTGTGAATCCATGTGTCACCCAGGAAGACCAGTGTGACACTCTGCTTGAACATGACACGATGGTAAGGATCCTGCATCTCAAATTATGGGAAAGAGCCTCACAGTTGGCCTGTGAATTCTCGACCCAAAATGCTCAAGTTAAGCTCTATTGTGTCTATTCTATGAAAGCAAATGGATTGTGGGCTTTTGTGTTGGAAGAGTTTAAAAAAAAACCCCTCATCTACGCTCTAAATGCTGTTCTCCCTCAGGCCCAGGAAGACATCTGCCAAACAGATTTGAATCACAGATGATTGGGTTGGGAACATTTGCCGTTGCTTCCAAAGAAGCATTTTCCACATCAGCTCAGGCAGGTGGGAAGTCACCTGGCCCACACATCTTTCCCAACTATATGGGTAGTTTTCTCCGATTCCCACAAACAGGAGGCTTCATAGGAATGTCAGCTTTTACAAGTACCTGGAACTTCCAGGGCTATTTACTTCTCGCTGTTCATCTCATAGGACAAGACGCTCCTGGGCTCAACAAGCCCAGGCATGCAGTGCCAGAAGTTCCATTCTCCGGGGGCCTGAGGTTATGTGCTCTACTCTAGTGCTTAGAACATTCTGGGGTAAATAACATGCCGTTAGTAAGAATCTATGGACTGGACCACTGAGTGAAGTCCTAAACTCAAGAAATTCACTCCTACTGTCTCCCTTTATTAGAAAACTGAGCAGGAACTAATAGATGGTACGGGGGGTCACTGCACTTCTAAGGCAAAGCCAAACTGAATGCTGTTTATTAGATCCTGGGATTAAGGAGGAATTATGAATCCCGGAGCTGGAGTGTACTCACTGACACTTTTCAATGATGCTAAAGCTTTGAAATAGCATTCTTCCAGGCTAGGCGGTGGTGGCGCACGCCTTTAACCCCAGCACTTGGGAAGCAGAGACAGGTGGACCTCTGTGAGTTCAAGGCTAGCCTGGTCTACAGAGCTAGTTCTAGGACATTCAGGACGACACTGAGAAACCCTGTCTCAAAAAACAAAATAAAACCAAAACAAAAAGAAAGAAAGAAAGAAAGAAAGAAAGAAAGAAAGAAAAAAGAAATAACATTCTTCCTGGGATACATTCACCTGGGTCCACCAGAGTACATGCTCTCTTGATGGGAAGCAAGGAGTTTCCCATTGAACACACAAGTTCAACATTCTAAGAACCTTCTCCATGGGTAAGTTCCTTCTTGCAAGGGGCTCTGTGTTTTTCTGCTAAATAAATAAAAATGAGCTGTGCTTCTCCCATAATGTAACCGAAAGAAGCTAATGTGCAAAACGGCTCCACTTTGTTTTAAGCAACCGTGTTTCTAATGACAGGCAAAATAAGTTCATTCTTAGAGACTGAGTGATTAGAAAAAGAAAAACAGCCAAAAGTAAGTACTATTTCTACTTGAGTCAATTATTGAGCTTACTAATGTGTCACCTATTTTGTTTGTTGATAGATTAGTAGAAAAACACACACCTCAAAAAGCCCAACTTTTGCAGTCCTTTCTTCCCTCATGTGACTGACTCTAGTACTCCCTGGAAGAGATTCTGGAAATATCTATTGAACATTTCACCGTGGACGCAGTGTGCTGGACACAGCATATCATATCATAAAGAAAAGGGAAGGGAAGATGGGCCCTAGATAAGCACTAAACTGAACAAACAGAGTAGATGTTAGGGAAGGATGGTTTGTGAACAAATAAACATTAGGCATGGTATAAAAAGACTCAACGTTAGAGATAAAATGCTTTGTCTCCATAGAAACCAGGCCACTGGCAGTGAACAGTCCACTCCTGGCTATGGAAAACAAGGATAATCAACGCAATATGCAGTGCTGTTTCCTCTATCGCTAAGAGCCAGCTTTAGTGTAGTTTTGAATAGTCACACTTCTTCTTTTTAAAAAATATCTATCTACTCTATTTACTTTGGTTTTTCAAGACCTGTCTGTAGCTTTGGAACCTGTCCTGGAACTAACTCCAGAAGATCAGGCTGGCCTTGAACTCACAGAGATCTGCCTGTCTCTGCCTCCGAGTGCTGGGATTAAAGTCATGAGCCGCCACCACCCAGCTCTTATTTTGCTTTTTAAAGCATGTGTCTGTGTGTGTTCACATGCATGTGTTGTGTGGTGTCTGTGGAGGTCAGCAGATGGCTTCAGATCCCTTGGAATGGGAGTTACAAGCTCTTGTCAGTTGCCTAACTTGGGTGCTGAGACCCAAACTTGGATCTTCTTTAAGAGCAGTGTGTGTTCTTAACTGCTGAGCCACCTTTCTCCAAGTCCTCGGCATCTTCTTTAAAGTGGGTTCATGCTTCCAGCAACAGTCACAGGGATGCTTCCAAAAAGGTCATATTTAGCATTTATTTGGACTTACTACCGAACTATTGCATTAAAATTCAGGCTCTTCATTACCCATGGAAGTAACATTGAAGAAGGACTAAAAAGGTTTGATCCCTGCAACGTTTCTACAGGGACGGTGGAAAGTGTTCCCAGTGATGATAGAGCTGAGCGCTTTCTACTGCATCCACATTTACAGCCCCTTCTTGTCGGTGCAGTTATCCAGAAGGGCATTTCAGGGAATCCAAGGACTGCAGAGAAGTAGAACCAATCGTGGTAAACCCTACCTTTCCACACTCTGGATTTTTTTTTTTCCGAGACAAGGTTTTTCTGTGTAACAGTCCTGGCTGTCCTGGAACATACTCTGTAGACCAGGCTGTCCTCAGTCTCACAGAGATCCACCTGCCTCTGCCTCCCCAGTGCTGGGATCAAAGGCGTGCCACCACCGCTCAGCCTCACTTTGGGTTTAACCAACAGGTCCTTCCACTCCATCACTGATTCCTATTCTACTTGACACATTGGCCAAACTCTGAGTTGCAGTATGGACATGTCCAGCCCCAGATTCCACTGAGCATCAATTACAGCAGAGATAGTGGGCCTATGATGGGACAGCTTGCTCTACATGTTATTCACAATGGCCATACATTTCTGACTAGCCTTATTGTCAGGTTTACTACCTGTTATCTGCCTTTTACCCATAAAAGGAAGCCTTGTGGTCCACTTCATTCATTCTTCCTGTACCTTCCCACAGCCAACTTTCATTTCTAATTGTCATTCACACAACATCCTAATACCAAATTAATTTCATTGGTTAGAAATGAACTGTGTGTGTCAGAAGTCTTTTCTTTTTAGTAAGTAAGTGAACTTTGGCAAGGAATATAGTTATTAGATTTCCTCCCGTGACCAATAAAATTCTGGGGAAGAAAATGATCCGTAATGGAATGATAAATTGCTAGTCATGACGGGCAATATAAAAACAAATCACTTTACCCATATGCTGAAATTTGAGGAGGCTCACAGTGTGGACATGGATGTATGAGGTACCTGGCTTCATGGAATACTCAGCTAGTAAAAAAAAAAACATAAATCCTAAAACAACAATGGAAATTTGAAGTGTAATTACTATTTTACTGAGCTCATGTAAGATTTGCAAAGGCCGTTATCACTGTAATATACTGATCAACATTTTACTGAATGCAAGGTAATATTTTCAACGCTTAAACAGTGCCTTCTGAATCTCCCTATTGTAAGGGAAACGTTAATCCTGATTACAAACCTGATTCTTCTTTACTGATTTATCGCAGTCAGATGTGGAAATACATTGACTTCTCACAGTGAACTTTTCAGTAGGACCACTGGATTTCTTAACTCATTGGCCAAGCTCTTATCTCCTTTGGGAGAAGCAGTTAGGTATAAAGTAGGAGTAACTAAACACAAAAATAGCATGTTTTCTCTCATATGCACACATACATGAAAGCAAAAGGACTATTTGGAAGGTAAAAGGGGGAAACATGAGGAAGAAAGAGCTAGGAAGACAAATGAAAATGAACAAAGTATCAACAATGAAAATGTATTAAAACATCACATTGGAACCCGTTGTTTGTCACACAAACCAAAACAAGTAAACATGCTGCTGCTGGGGGCCAGGTTGAAGAAATGGCCTGTGTAGTCACCTGAGGCCATGTTGACGTAGTGTTTGTGGTTTATTATACTGCTAAGGGCCATGTTTGGGTCCATGGGTTTATGTTAGTGTTTGTGGCCCTGGCTACCACTGAAGGCAGTGCATCTGTCCATGGTCCGTGCTGACGTCTGAATCTGTGCTGATGTCCATGGACTGAGCTGCTGCCAGGAACCATATTGGATCTGTGACCTGTGTTGACCCAGATGCCATTTTGATGTCCTTGGACTACGATGCCACTGAATCCATGGCTTCCAGAAACCACACTGTTGTCCTTGACCTGTACTATCACGGGGGGCCACGGCTTGTGCTGTGGCAGAGGACTGTTCTAATGTCCATGGTCTGTACCACCACTGGAGACCATGCTGACATCTGTGGGCCATGCCAATGCTGGAGGCCATGTGGATATTCGTGGTCCCTCTCACTGCCAAGGGTAAGGAAGGTACTTTTGCAATGGTATTGATGACTACACACTCACAGTTGAGAAAGAGGGATATAGAAGGCTTTTGTGACAATCCCTACCCCCAGAAGAAACAGCCTAGAAAGAAATTCATTGAAGAGAAGTCCAAAAAATTGTAATAAGGATGCTGAACTGTAGCTGTCCGTAATTGATGGCTTCTGGCAGAGGGTGGGGAGGTAGGACTCCATTTTCTTTAAGGGGATGGCCCTGGGAGTTTGGCCATGCTCCAGTGAGTATATGAACAACACAAATCGAACTTTTTTTTCCTTCTTTTTATGGGGATGGGGGAGGTCATAAGGGTGGGAATCAGACCTGGGATTGTGATCAGGGTGCATACTGTGAAATTTCAAAATAACCAATAAACATATTATGCTGGGGAAAAATGAAAAAAAATTGGATACGATCATGAAAAAGGCTTATAAGTGCTTGTCAACCTATGTATGGGTTGTGACCCTACTAGGGAGGAGGCTCAAATGACCCTTTCACAGGAGTCGTCTGAGACCATAGGAAAACACAGATATTTATATTACGATTCATAACAGTAGCAAAATGACAGGAAGTACTAACAAAAATATGTTTAAGGTTGGGGCTGTATTAAAGGGTCACAGCATTAGGAAGGTTGAGAAGCACTGATCTTGAAACACTATTCCTCTACTTGTATGGAACGGAAAATAGCTTAAAAGGTCATTAATTTTTTTTGTTTGTTTGTTTTGATTTTCAAGACAGGGTTTCTCTGTGTAGTCCTGAATTTCTTGGAACTTACTCAGGCTGGTTTCAGACTCACAGGGATCCTTTTGCCTCTGCCTCCTGAGTGCTGGTATTAAGAGTATGTGCTACTACTGCCTGGGTAAAAGTTTCTTTGAAATGTTTTTATTTTTCTTAGAAAATATTTACTGTATGTTTGGAATAGAAGAGTTATGTATTAGCCTTTTAAATAGTGTTCAGAAGGCACATTTTTATTTTTACACAGAAATTATTTACGTCACAGATACCTATAATAAAGTTTTTTGTTATGCAATTCTATAATCACAATGTTTGCCTGTGTTTTTTTAAATCCACTGATAATTGTATTTGAAAGTACCTAAATATTTATGATGAAATAAATCTTGCATGATATACAGCAGAAATACTATGTAATTAATCTAGCTTAAAGTATACAGAAATGTGTACACAGATTATATTCAAACTCATATTTCATAAGAGTATTCAACATAGGGGATTTTATTCCTGAGATAGTTAGATACACCCATCCTCCATAGAAGGCAAGCAGTGATTGCAATTGCTGGTCAGTACTCCTCCATAAGATGCCTCCAGGTTCCTTAGACTTTTTCCATCCGTTTATGCAGTCAGCATCTCAGCTAGCCAACCCTCCCATGACCATATTAAGGCCAAGTTGAAGGAATAGGGGCTCGGTCTTGTAATGCCCAGGGTTGAAAGATATTTATTTTGCCTCCTTATCTTCAGGTGATACCCAGGCCTCAGGGGTTTAAAGAATTTTGTCCACTTCTCCTCCCTAGGGACTAGCAAGGATATGCTGTCCTCTCACTCTGTGTGCCAAAGTCTATTATGATTCAGGCTAGCCACTTTTGAAGATGCTAGCAAGCCAAAGAACTCCTTAGTTACACCTTCAATTCTGAATAAAAAGGGACTGGGGAGATACTTACAGGTGCAAACGGCTAGGAAGACTAGACCTTCTCCTACAGAATTTTATATTAGAGGGCTCCTTTTTAAAAAATAAAAGTTAAGAAATAGTGAAGAATATTTTAAGAATATGATACTAAAACACAAATTAGTTGAAAACTACTCAAAGATTTCGCTGAGGCCCCTGCGTCAGTACCTCAGTCTTGCCATGAGGAAAACACCAGCAGTTTGAGATACAGAATGACCAGTTTTGACCTCTTGTTGACCCCACTAGCCCAGTCTTGTTCATTGGACATTCCCAAGGGCTCGTCTACCACGTTGACTTCATAAGACGCATGCGCAAAGGCTGCCTCTTACAGATAGGCTTCGCGCGCGGGCTTTCTCTTAGCTTCAAAAGGCAAGAGAAGCTGAAGAA
Source organism: Microtus oregoni (assembly GCF_018167655.1). NCBI lineage: Eukaryota > Metazoa > Chordata > Mammalia > Rodentia > Cricetidae > Microtus > Microtus oregoni. Next base: position 27,511 of record NW_024543817.1, on the reverse strand, counting down.
GCCTCACAGAACTTGAGCGCTGGCCAGTCGTCATAGTCACCGACGAGTACAAGGTAGAGAGATAGGGGTGGTGGGGCGAGGGACTCCTTTGAATCCCTGAGGGGCTGGATCCTTATCTGAGGAGGCTGAGGTGGTAGTCTCGGCTGGCCCTAGCCCTCAACAGGCTCAGACTTACGCAAAAGAACTGTTTGTCTGTGTGATTTGCCAATGGCTACAATCAACCAGATTTTTTTTTTTTTTTTAGCTATGGAACTCGGACCTCTTTACTAGTGGACTGGTGAGATGTTCCTTTCTTAGAGAAAGAAGGTCTTGAAAACCTAGCTACTTTTGCCTCAGGGTTAACTGACGCCAGCTTGTGCGTGCCCGGTCTGAAGAGCTGTGGTACTCCAAGGCGCAAGGTGTCGCAAGGGGGCCAGCCAGGTCTAGGAACAACTAGAGTAGCGCCCCCTCTGGTTGTCTCAGTTCCTGAGGTACCTGCAGTGACGAGACAGAGATGCGCCAGTCCCTGAGAGAACCTAAGAAGAATATGGAGCTTGTCAGGGGTGGCACCTCGGCACGCTGAGGATTGTGTATGGTAGGTGCACTTGATCCCAGGAATTAGGACGGGAATAGAGACGGGAAGTATTGCTTGGCGTGGAGATGAGAGTGGACTTGTTTTAGTCCGTGAATGGGCCTGGTAGGCCGGCGGGCGGCGGGTGGTGTGACCTTGACGTAAAAGCAAACTGTGATTCAAACCAAGTATGGAACGTGTGGAGTTTATGAGTAGAATTACAAGGTCTGGGTAGGATGAGGTAGTCCGGTACTCTGAAGGTGGCCTATAGAGAAAAAGCGGCTTCTAGGAGGGCCTGGCATGATGAGTTCTGTGCCCGGAACCCATGGTAGGAGGAAAGAACTAACTGACTTGCCAAAGATGTCCTCTGATCTCCACAGGCACAAGGTTCAACATGGCCAAGTGTGGACACCACCACCACCACAATAAAAAACATTAAAATACACGGCTAAATTGGGAATATAAGGCAGTTAAAAATAAGAACTGGCTACGAGATAGCCAAGCTGACCAAATAAGAGGAAGGACTGGCTGATTAGTGTGTGACAGTAATTTAAGTTGCCTCAACTTTCAGGAAGGAAGGATCTGGATTTGTGTCTCCAAACATGAGGATCTCCTATTCCATCCAGCTTACTACAAATTTGTACTTATTTTTATAGCTGGACAAAACTCCATTATATATATATATATATGTGTGTGTGTGTGTGTGTGTGTGTGTGTGTGTGTGTATGTATATATATATACATACACACATATCATTTTCTTTATTCATTCATCTGTAGGTTGGCATTTACTGTGCCTTACACGCCTTGTGAAATATATATAAATAATGAAGAAAGTTTACATATAAATTCACTGGCGTACTTGTTTCACATGGTAGTTTTACAGTTTTAGCTTTTATTATTATTACCTTTTGGTTTCCTTTTTTTTTTTTTTGAAATTTAACTTCCAAAAGAGCAATTTCTGTAGTGGCCATATAGTGTTTCCTTTCTTTCTTTTTAAATTAATTAATTATTTTTTGTTTTTTTCAAGGCAGAGTTTTTCCATGTAGCTCAGGCTGGCCCGGCTTCAAACTCACTGAGATCTCCTCCTGAGTGCCAGGATTAAAAGTGTGTGCCACCACAGCCAGGTACTAGTTTAGTTTTCTTCTAGCAAAATATAATGGTTGTTGCTATTTGTTTAACGTCAGTTATCCTGACTGACTGGTCTTGTAAGTGTGTTGTTTTGCATCCCTGGGATGAGGTAAACTTGTTCCGTCTGGTTTTGGGCACACACACACACACACACACACACACACACACACACACACACACACATTTTTATTTGAGATCTTCAAAGGTATATACAATATATTTTGATCATGCTCACCCCTACTTCCTAATGACAACTCCTCCCAGACCACACCATGGTTCTCCACAAGAGTTATTGTTAAGACACTACACACTTTGGTCACAGAACATAGAGAAACCAACCTGGAAATTGTTTTTGCTTCCTGGGAGTTTCTTTATTGCTTATGTTGAAGTACTTTATATCCTTTTGATTTAATTTTGACAGCTCACATGTATCTAGGAACTTATCAATGTCTTCTAGAGTCTCTGGTTTTTGAAAATACAGATTTTCAAAATATCTCCTAATGAGCCTGTGAATTGGTATCTGCTATATCATCCTCTTTTTCATCTCATTTTTTAACCTCTATTTGTGATACTACTGAGGCAACTCAGAGCTTTGTACTTGCTGAGAAAGCATGCTGCCACTGAACTATATCCCCATGCTTTATTGGGGGGGGGTTTAAATTTAGAGGGACTCTCTTACTGAGTGACTTAATTTCCCAAACTTAATTTCCAATTTTAATATTTCTTGCTATAATATATATTTTTTTGTTTAAGGGTTTGTGATACATTGTAATGAGTCAAGTTTTTCTTTTATTCTTTCTTTGTATTGTCCTGCTTTTGGTTTTTGGGGTTTTGTTTTATTTTTTTTTGAGATAGGGTTTCTTTGTGTAGCTTGGCTGTCCTGGAACTTGCTCTGTAGACCAGGCTGACCTCAAACCCACAGAGATCCACCTGCCTCCCGAGTGCTGGGATTAAAGGAGTGTGTCACCATTATCTGGCTCTTAGTATGTTCTATTAGAGTACATTTCATTGCTTCCCTAATCCTTATTATTTATTTCCAGATACTGCTTTTGCATTAGCCTTTTTCCTGTTTTCCTTGTGGTGCATTATTAAATTATATATTTAAATGCTGTCTTATTTAGACATAAGCACTCATAACTATCAATGATCATCTTCTTGGGACTGTTTGTTTTATGATTTAGGTACTTTCATTTTCGTTTGGTTTTTAGAATTTTTAAATTTTTGCCTTGATTTCTTAAAAATAAACACTTATTCCAGTATATTATTTAATGTTCATATACGTGTATAATATTTTGAGATGAGTTGGGGAACATGGGACACACTGAAGAAAGGTTTTTGTTTTTCTGTTTTGTTTTGTTTTTGAGACAGGGTTTCTCTGTGTAGCTTTGGTGCCTGTCCTCCTATCCTGGAACTAACTCTTGTAGACCAGGCTTGCCTCTAACTCACAGAGATCTGCCTGCCTCTGTCTTTTGAGTGCTTTTTTTTGTCACACAAAGAAGTTTATCATCAAGCTTAAACTTTGATTTTGATTTTAAATTTACAACTAGCTCCTGTCCTTTTTTGGGGGGATACTGAATGAAAAAAGAAATAAAATAAGACCATGAGTGCTCACAAGGAGTTAAGAGACCTAACAGAGACAATGTTTCACTATTTAGCTTCTTAGGCCAGCCTAGAAATCACCATAGATCCGGTATAGTGCCCAACTCATAGAGTCCTGCCTGCATCTGCCTCTTGAGTATTGAATATTGAGATTGTGCCTTAATAGCACACTAAGGAATGGTTAAATCTCCAGTCTTTGTGCTTTTTGTATCCTATTTCCATACAAAGGAAACCATCTGCACTCTGTGCAGTATTGTGTGGGTGACCTGGTCTTTCCTTGACCTCACTACCCCTGACCTGATTACAAGACAACGTCTAGGACCTCCCCACCCTGACGCTTTAAAAGCTGCTTGCTTCTTTTTTTAAAAAAATATTTATTTATTATGTATACAATATTCTGTCTGTGTGTATGGCTGCAGGCCAGAAGGGGGCACCAGACCTCATTACAGATGGTTGTGAGCCACCATGTGGTTGCTGGGAATTGAACTCAGGACCTTTGGAAGACAAGGCACTGCTCTTAACCACTGAGCCATCTCTCCAGCCCCCAGCTGCTTGCCTCTTAAGCTGTGTGTGCCAAAGGTACCTTAAAGGTATCCTTGCTCAGAGCTCCACAGGGTAAAGGTGGCTGGGCAGTGCTAGCACATGTCTTTATTCGCAGCACCTGGGAGGCAGAGACAGGCGAATCTCTGTGAGTTTGTGGACAGCCTGCTCTACAAAGTGAGTTCCAGGACAGCCAGGGCTACACAGAGAAACCCTGTCTTGAATAAACAGAAAACGGGTAGCTGTGGCTGAGGACTGTGAAATCTGCACTGGAGATGGAGTGAGAACAACTCCTTTGTGACAGTCAGCCGGAGAACACGGAAGAGTGAGTCCTAGACTCCCAGGTGGGGACAGGGATTTCAGAGAGACAGACATCTGCTACTTTCATAATTACCTGAAGAGAGCATAAAGTAGAGCAGTAAACGGAGTGGGTGGGGGTGGAGGTGGGTGTTGGGACGAAGGTAGAGGTGGGGTGGTCTCTGGTTTATCTCTCACCTGAGTCTAGCAGGCTGAAGTGATGTTTATCGGCCAGCTTGCACCCTGAACAGACTTTCTTGTGGAAAACAGCCGTCAGTCCATGATAGTTGCCAAAGGCAACATTCTGCCAGATCCTCTGCAGCCCTGGGGACATCGAGCCTTTTGCTAGTGGGTCAAAGGAAGGTTCTTTTCTGAAAAGGGCCTATAAACCTATAGGTGAATGGGTGGAGAGAAAGGATAAAAGGAGACAGCAACTGAGTCAGATCTAGGAACCAGTGAGGGAAGATGCTAACCCTTGGTGGTCCCAGTTCAAGAAGTGCCTAAGTACAAGATGAAGAGAATGGTTCACAGCAGGTTCCCGACAGTCCCTAGGAAGGGTAAGGCGGAGGACTCAGAAAGGACCTGTGCCTGTTGCCATCCTCTGAAGCTTCCATAGCCACCAGAAGGTTGGAGACCAGGTAGATGATGTGCTTAGCCCTCGGAGCTGGGGACACGGTTGGAACAGGGACTGGGAAGGCATTGTTTGTTGTGGGGTTGGGATGAGAGGGTTAATTTTAGTCCGTTGATAAAACTTGAAGGCAGACAGTGTCATGGTATAAACAAACAGCCTGAGTTAAAATGAGCATTAGGTTTCAAATGCTCATGGTAGGACTAGATGTCTCAGGAGGTAAAAGCACTTGCTGTGGAAGCTTCATATGCCTGGTTCCATCCCTAGAACCCACGGTAGAGGAGAATAATCTCTAAGATGCCTGAAAGTCCTCCTCTGGCCTCCCCAATGCAATCCACGTGGGCACCCATACTCTCACATATACATCACATGCAATTAATAATAATAATATCAATAATAATAAGTGGACATGTAGGGAACACAAGAGATGAGAAGTAAGGCTTTTCAGTTTGGTATGAGATGGTCATATTGACCAGATAAGAGGAAAGACGGTACTGATTAACATGTGGCTCTAATTGGTCCCGTTGCCTAGGACCTAGGATCACAGGGAACTGTCCTTCCTCCTGCTGGCCACCGCAGAACTAGGGACAGGGCTTCCTTGCAGCATTCTCTGCTTCAGTTCTAAGGGATCTGGGATTTCTAACATCTCTCTTATAAATATTAATTAAACTTATTTCAAAAGCATGAAAAAAGCCGCTGGTTTGTTTCCCCTGGTTGCTGGAGCACTTCACTCCAATCTCTGTTTGCGATGCATTGGCTTAGCTTTACTAAGTAGATCACTGATGTGATAAATAAGTTTGTAGATTCGGGGGCTTTTCCTGCACCTTAATCTGTTCATATAGAATATATATATTATATATATACATATTTAGTGTATACATAAATACACTATAGTCTAGGGCTTCCATGGGAGGAAAAACATGCAGTTTCTGTAACCTCAATTAATATACTTTCCAGATTCATCCATTTCCCGGGCTTCATTTTCTTTACAGTTGAATAAAATTCTATTGGGTATACATGTCACATTTTCATATTATGGGTGAGCCAAGCCCAAAGGGTTCCATTCTGAAGCTTTGTGTAGGTCAAGGAAACTAGAAGCTTCTTTGGGTTCCAGGGAGGATTTTCTCATCTATGCTCTGGGATACTGCAGTTCTTTCAGTTTCAGTACCCTCAGGGAAAATGACCTAGACTTGAATACGAGTTATACACATCATCACATTTCCTTTAAATTACGTCTAGATATTCACTACTCATCTGTTTGTTGTCTGGTTCCATTCCATTGCTTTAGTGACTAAAGAAGCAATATGAAAATGTGGTCCATACACATGATGGAATTTTATTAAACTGTAAAGAAAATAAAATCATGAAAATTTCAGGCAAATGGGTGGATCTGGAAAGTATGATCTTAATTGAGGTGAGCCAAACTTAAGCAGACGCTCCATGTTCTTACTCCTATGCGGACTACAATATGTGTATGAATGCACTGTTTATATACATGATATGTATATAGTATATACAAACAGTTTTAAAGGTAGGAAACGCCCAAAAGTCTACAAAGGAGACCAAGAGGGTTAATAATAGATGATGAGGAAAGATACACGGGACATGAAAGAGGACTGTAAAGGGGGAGGCTACAAGGAAAGAGGCTACTAGGGGGAGCACTGAGCAGGGAGTTGGGGGAAGAAGAATCATTAAAACAGACTTTGTTTGATAATGATGTAATATCTAATCTCTTATGTTAATTTAAAAGAACTCTAAATAATATCTAGATGACTTATAATCATCAATACAGTGTAAATGCAGTAGAAATGCTCATTATAACTTTTACTGGCTATCTATAATGATTTGGAAAGAGCTCTCTATCCATGTTCAACAGACATGCAATTTTCTCTGCAACATGTTCAGTCTGAGGTTGGTGTCGTTTGCAACAGCAGAAGCTCACGATGACCAGTGGCTTCATGGTTAGTCTGTGAGCCCCTTTCAGTGGACAGTCACGCTGGTGTCTGAGTCACCTACATAAGGGCTAGGTATCTCCTCACCTTTGCATAGAAGTGTGGTGGAGCAGATGAGGTGGAGGTGATGGTTTGGGGGTAGGGGACAGAGGCCTGAATATTTTTTTGATGACCAGACTTCTAGAGAAGAGGTCAGGAACAGAAGCTGTTTCAGTAAAAGGAAGAGAAACGGGAGGGAAGAAGAGAGGGTGGGAGGAACCAAGGGACTTAGGGGCAGAGTAATAGAGGGAGGAAGGGGAGAGCTGGAAATCCAGCCAGAGAAAAAAGTTCTACATCATAATAGTAGGTCCAGGTTCTGAAAGCTTGAGAGGCTGTCTGTAAGCACGTTCATGACACCACAGATCACCAGAAGAATGTTTCCATGCAATCTAGAACAATTAAATGCACAAATGCAGAAGACTGGGAATTCTTGTGTGTGTGTGTTTGTATTTATCGATTTTATTGAGCTAAACATTTTTTCTCCACTCCACTTCCTACCTCTCCCCTTCCCTTAAACCCTCTCCCAAGGTCCCCACGCTCCCAATTTGCTCAGAAGATCTTGTCTTTTCTACTTCCTATGGAGATTAGATCCATATATGTCTCTCTTGGGGTCCTCATTGTTGTCTAGGTTCTCTGGGATTGGGAATTGTAGGCTGGTTTTCTTTGCTTTATGTTTAAAAACCACTTATGAGTGAGTACATGTGATTGTCTTTCTGGGTCTGGGTTACCTCTCTCAAAGTTATGTTTTCTAGCTCCATCCATTTGTCTGCAAATTTCAAGATGTTATTTTTTCTGCTGTGTAGTACTCCATTGTGTAAATGTACCTTATTTTCCTTATCCATTCTTTGGTCAAGGGGATTTAGGTTGTTTCCAGGTTCTGGCTTTGACAAAGAATGCTGCTATGAACATAGTTGAGCACATATCCTTGTGGCGTGGTTGAGCATACTTTGGATATACACCCAAAAGTGGCATTGCTGGGTCTTGAGAAAGGTTGTTTCCTAATTTTCTGAGAAATCGCCACACTGACATCCAAAGGAGCTGTACCAGCTTGCATTCCTACAAACAATGCAGGAGTGTTCCTTTTCCCCACAACCTCTCCAGCATAAGTTGTCATCAGTGTTTTTGACCTTGGCCATTCTTTCAGGTGTAAGATGGAATCTCACAGTTGTTTTGATTCGCATTTCTCTGATGGCTGAAGATGTTGAGAATTTTTTTAAGTGAAGACTGGGTATTCTTTAATCCTCATTACTATTTCCCTCTTGCAGTTTCTTTGTGGCCTGGGGCAGTTTAATTAAATGGTTCTAAGAGTCGCACCTAACTTCCCACCACCACAAAAAAACACATACTATTGTCTGAAAGATGTCTAGAGTGGACCTGGTACAGGATGTGGTGTGAACTCAGTATATATCCCTCAATAAGAACTCCTGAGATAGTCACTATGCTATCACATTTTACAGTGTGATTTTTTTTCCTTTTAGAAAAGCTACTAGAAAGGCTACTACAGAAAGAAAGTGCTAGGGGTGGGCATGAAGTCATTAATACAACTGTATTTAATCTGTGATGACGAGATCTAGGGAATGAAGGTTGGCTGTTCTGATATAGCCCAGCTCCAGCATGGGCTACTGTTTGAAGGCTACTAAAGGGGGACTCAAAGCTAGAGGGATTTTTCAGGGAAATTGTAGATGTTCCTCCCCATTATTTTGGTGACCTCCTTGTATTCAGAAACACATGATTACCATTATTATGTAAGGAGTATGGCTAGGGACCTGCACTTTTAAAAAAGGGTTATTATTAATATCTTACTTGGTTGATATCTTATAGATTGTTTTCTGTATGTATGTCTATATGCCACATGTGTGCCTTGTGTCTGCAGAGGCTAGATGAGTGTGTTGGACCTACTAGAACCAGATTACAGATGGTTGTGGGAACTGTGTGGGTACTGAGACTCAAACCCAGGCCCTCTGGAAGAGCAGATAGTGCTCCTACCCCATGAGCCATTTCTCTAGTTCTGAACCTCTTCAGGAACTTTGTTAGCGTTAGATGTTCCCAGCCTGTAGTCCATGGGACTGCTCTGAGCAGAGCTTCCCGATAGCAGGTAGGGCTCTTCAATGATGCCCAAGAAGCAGAGACAATGTGGCTAGGAACAGAGCCTCCAGCTTCCACTAATGCCCACTTCAGTAGCCACACAGGGCCAGTGGCTAACCTAGGGAAAGGACAGGCCCAGGGAGTCTGTGGAGGGGTGGACATTTTGTAAGTTTTTGGCAGCTGGGTGTAGTGTTGGACATGTATATATTAGAAACGAACATATAAAAATATGTTTCTGAGAAGAGTACTGACTTTTGTTAGATTCTGAAAAGCAGGACACCAATTGAACCCTCTTGTCAACACTGCTGTGTCTCCTTTGTCACCGAGTCCCCTCCTCTGTTGCAGGTGGCTTCCCTGTTGAACACCCAGCAAAACAGCTGAGACCTGAGACCTCAGGCCCACAACAAGCTGTAAGCAGCCAGCCAAGGGGCACAATGGCTGCACCCAGAAAATCTGGCATGCAGGTCCCCTCATCGTGCCACCAGGGCCCTCAGCCTCAAGAGCGTGACACACCCTGGGAAGCCTTCCACAGGCGCTTCAGTCAGTTCCAGTATGAAGAAGCAGCCGGGCCTCGGGACGCCTTCTGCCGACTCTGGGAGCTTTGCTATCAATGGCTGAAGCCACAGACACGGTCAGTGGAACAGATCCTGGCACTGTTGGTGACGGAGAAATTCCTGCAAATTCTACCTGCAGACATGGAGAGCAGCGCCAGCATGCGCAGCCTGGAGACTAGAGAACGACTTTTCACCCTGATAGAAGAGCTGCGGAGAGACAACCTGGAAGCAGAAAACAATGTGAGGACTTCTGACTTCGTTGTTCTCAGACCAAAACAAATGCCCAGGCAGTTGCGTCAAGACGAGTCATTCTGTCCCTGTCATTCCACAGCCCCTACCCTTCCCCAGAGTCCTTTTCAACGGTGTTTTTTGTAGAAGTCAGCTGGACGCTGCATAGGGGCCATAGGTTAGGGGGTCAGAGGTTCCACCCCCGCCCTTACCTGACCACCACGCCCTCTCTACAACACACAAATGGCCTCGTTAATTATCAGTAAACAAAATTCTCAGACCGCTTAATTTACCAAAAGCAACACTCTGGTGCTGCATGGCCTGAGATATGTATGGTTAGGCTCTTTATAGGACAGTTTGAAAACCCGAGGTCAAGTAGAGTCTAGAAAGCATAGGAAAAAAGGGAACGTAGTTTATTATGAAGCCTGTGTCTCAGCTTACTCTTACTGTGGTAGGAGAGCCAGGAGTTAGCATCAAATGTCCCATGCTACAAACATTTAACCCATGGTCATGTAATCTCTGTAAGTGGAGAGCTGCTTTTACCTCACTGTGAACTACACTAATGCCATGCAAGGAACTTTGGCTTGGGTAAATAGGAGCAACAAATACTATGACCCCTCTCCTCATGCCTCATCTCTACGGCATCTAAGTTACAGAGAAATATGGAACGCTATCCAGTGCTCACTGGGGTTTTTCATCTGTATGAATGTCTGAGGGAGGAAGTTCTGAACTTGAGAAAGCCTAGGAGGAGCCCTGCCTCAGGAGCAATACACCCATCTCTGGCCCATTAAATTCCAGTAGCAGCTCCTGCCAGCATATCCAAAAGACCTTATAATGGAGGCAATATTGCCTTCTGTATGGAGCCACTTCTTGAAGCCTCTGTTTGGGGAAGGCATGGCTGAGCACGGGGCGGGTCCGTGGGAGGAAGCAGCAGGAGCAGCCAGCTGAGATTCATAGTCTCAGCTTGGGACAGGGGCTGCTTTGAAGGAGCTTCAGCTCCAGGGCATTTGGCTGCAAGGACAGGGTTCTGCCAAAGGCTTCTGGCTCCTGAAGGTACCACGAGCGAGTGGTTTTGCTTTCTTTGTCTGTCTTCCTGATTTTCTTGACAACGTAAGGTATTATCTTCAAGGGTCTATACATGTCCTCTCAGCACAGGAGCCGTGTGCCACTATTGGCTCTTGAACAATTGAAATGTGACCAGTGTTGCTATATATCAGTTGTGACTCCAACTCTTTCTTTATGTGTGCTGTTGCCAATGGTTGCTGGAAACCTTTTTTTTCCCTGTGGTTTTCTAAGACATGATTTCTCTGTGTAGCTCTAACTGTCCTGGTAGTCAGTCTGTAGACCAGGTTGACCTCAAACTCACAGAGATCTGCTTGCCTCTGCCTCCTGAGTGCTGGCATTAAAGGCTTGTGCCATCACTGCCCAGTGGTTGCTGGAAATCTTCAACCTCCTTGCATTGCTGATGGTTAATGATGTATTTACAGTAAGATAAAAGTAGTTGTATTTCCAGTGGGATGATGGGTTCTAATGTTTCCTCAGATCAACATTGGTGATATGATCTTAGAAGAACTGGTGCCGATGGGTCCATTAGTCACACCATCAAACGTGTACGCGAGGCCGCCTGCACCTCAGCTAATGGAGCCTGCCCAAGAGTTCCCTGAAATCCCACCGGCAGAGCCACAGGAAATAATCATTGATGATGATGACGATGAGTGCCCGACCTTTCTGGAAATTGGTAAGGAAAGGGATTCCCCACCCCCTGCTCTTGGTTTCTTTTTGAGAACTCAAGTTGGCTCTGGGGTATTTTGGAGTTACCAGTTCCCTAAACGTAATAGACACGGTCAGATGTCCTCCCAAATGACCTGGCATTTGTGCCTTCCAGCCGTAACTTACACCAGTGCTAGCATTTGCTCCCTTCACAAACAGTTTGATTTCAGCCCTGTGACAAGGGATCTGGGCAGCCTCACTTCCTTGGTGGGCAGACAGAAGGGAGCAGTGTGGAGATCCACAAAAATATCTTCAATAAATATCAAGTTCACTTAGCATCAAGTGATAGTGTTTTATTCAATGTGAAGGGATAAGGAGTGGGGACTGAGGATGGGGATAGGACTGCCCGACGGCTATGAACTCTGAAGAGAAGAATGGAGGAAACTCTTTGGAACGGGCCTTTGGTTCCCTCCGATGTGGCAGGTGTGTGAACCTGAGGCACTTGCCACCGAATCGCCGAGGATGATGTCAGAATGGGCAAGGTTGTTTAGGATATACATTGGATTAAAATCCATTGCAACTCATACGCCATGTGGAGCAGTAGAGATGGCCAGTACTTAAGAAAGAGAAGTGAACCCAGGCTGTCTGCTAAGGCGTTAGGACCGCAGGAGCGGGCAGGGAGCAAGTAAGGGTTAGGGTATTTTACCTTGTGGTCCTGAGGTTGGCAGGCAAAAGCAATGGCTGGTAGTGACTTGTGTTGTTTTCAGCAAATGCACATCTACACTTCAGTGAAAATCAAAACAGACAGATAATCTAAGCTGGCTGCAAAATCAGTACAATCAGTGCAACACACACACACACACACACACACACACACACACACACACACACACACACTGGTAATATGTAGGAAAGTTCGTTGGTCTCCATTTGAAAAGACTAGCACGATTTTCTTAGTGATTTGCTTTCCAGTTAAATATGTCCCTCTAAGATCCATGTGGAACTCTCTCAGTTCATCAGCTTTAAGCTTGGATAGAGTCTACCGCTTCTGCAGATGACAGGAGACTAGCTTTACACTAAGCATAGTAGGCTCCTGCCAGCCTTCCCCTTGTAGTCTGTAAAGCGAAACAAGACAGCATTGGTCAGGGGCTCCTGGCAAAGGAACGCTAACTGAGAAGGAAATGGATGGAGAGACTTCTGTACAAAACAGCAGGCTGAATGAACTCTGATACGGTTTGTGGTGACGTTTTCAACTGCCCTCCCTCTCCCTTCTGGCAAGCAAAGCAGAGCCCCGCTCGCTGGAGCTTGTAAGACAGACGGAAGTGGAAGGACAGCTGGCTTCTCCACATGTAGGGCGGTTACCAGACTCTAGGAGGAAGAGAGGGATTCAGTAGAAGACAGGGACAACAGGGACGAGAAAGGGAGACTTCATCAAGGAGGGGAGGTCACTGGTGCTACCTGAGGGCTTCCACCCACCCTCAGAATATCTATTTTCCGTAGAACATAGGAACACCTGCCGTTTCCATCCCTCCTCTCAGCTTTTGATGTTGGGAGGGGAAAATGAGCAGATGTTAGCACAGATTAAAAGGACAGGTCCATTTTCTGCTTTGCTCACAGAGTTCCCTATAGCCAACGAGTACAAAACTCTGGAACCTCCTGGTGAAGAACCCCCAGAAGAGCTGCTGACTGTCTTCAGTGAGCCTGAGGAAGACCAGATGTCCTCAGAAAACCAGAACCAATGGGAGATGCCGGGGACCTCCTGGCAAGTACGGGAGACTCACAGCATTGGAGTCCAGACACAGGCTCCTCCCGATGAGAAGCCTTTCTCTAGTGAGCAGTTAGGGCTGTGTTCTGCTCACCGGCAGCAACATAATAGCTGCCTGGAAATTTGCACAGGAAAAATAGCTGAAGAGGGCCCTGGAGATAGGGCAGGGACCTCCCGTGGCTCAGACCCCTCTAGGCACCAGTTGGTTTCCCAGGAGGAGAGTACCCATGACCGTGCAATGCCTGGCACTTCATCTACTCAGGCGGCAACTGTTAGCGAGACAGAGGCAGACGATTTTGACCAAGAAAGAAAGCAATGTAGGCTGTGTAAGAGGGAGTTTATGTATAATTTGGGCCTGGTAGAACGTGGGCAAACTCAGGCCGTTCTCAAACACCAGTGCTCCGTCTGTGGCAAAGGCTTTAAAGGAAAGTCACGTGTTACTGCACACCTAGTGACGCACACTCATGAGAGACCATTTTCATGCCAACACTGTGAGAAAAGCTATAAGCACAAGTCCAGTCTACTGAGACATATAAAAATCCACAGGCGAGGGAAAGAGCACAAGCAAAGCCAGGGTTCTCAGGGCCCCGCACACGATGCAAAACAATAGCTCATCTGCCTGCAAGTTTCACCGCACAACTCCCCAAGCTGTGTTGATGAAAGCTAGATCCCCTAATGAGGGCACGCTGCCTCATAAGAGCCTCTGGGCTGTCTTGGGAGGATAGTGCTGGGTGAACTTATTTCAGAGTGGAGCTTTGCTTTTAGCTAGATGCAAAACCTGCCTTCCAAGGCTTCCTAATGCTAGAGAGCCACCTACTCCCCACCTTCTGCATGTGATTTTCTGGGCCTGGTAGGATTTTTTTTTTGCTTTTAATACGAATATTGTTTATTCCAAAGCACTACCCATTTCACAAATACTGTGATAATGGAATACAGATCGCATACATTGTTCATACCTTAAATGGAAAACTATTGACATGCTAGCCCTGTACTGAAGTAAGTTGTCAGTAGCTGCGAGTGTCAAATTTTCCTTGTTATTGTAAGTGATGGTCACAGCTAGTTTTGTTTTGGCTAGCCCTAGGAAGGGACATTCAGGCCTTGCACGTGCAAAGCAATCACTCTTATCACTGAGCTCCATCTCTAGCTCAGGTAAGGTGTTTTTTTCTTTCTTTTTTCTCTTCTGGCACTTGGGAGTGACTTTAGGGCCTTGTACATGCAAAACAAACACTACCACTGAGCTAGCTCCATCTCTAGCTTTGGTGGTTTATTTTTGTTTTTCTTTACTAGTGCTGGGGAGTGACTTTCGGGCCCTGTGCATGCAAATCAAACACTACCACTGAGCAAGCTCCACCTCTAGGCCAGTCAGGGTTCTGAATTCATCACCTCTAACTGTGTTCACTCCCCAGTAATTGGAGGTTATATTCTTGTTTGCCCTGTAGTCACGATCTGTGGTCGAGCTTCTGTGTTTTCCTCCCTGCTTTTTGATTCAGAAGTTGACCAATGTTATGGCTTTGCTGAAACGCTTTTGCTACTGCTGCAATTTAACCAATAAACAAGCTTCTATTTCTGCTTTGCCTCAGTTTTTATTTTCTTGAAGACTTGTATCCATTGGGCCAGAACAAAAACACCATGTGCACTTGAGGAGGGTGGTCTGGGGACTCTGAGAGAGGATTTTTAGTTATTAAATGCATGCCTGGTCCCTGGTGCCCTGGCAGGGTCGTAGTGTTCCTTAGGTAAAATGCTCGTGTTTCTCGTCCCGATTTTTTTCAAATCACAGAACAAATTTTAACAGGTGTTTAGCTTTTAGGCTGGCAGTAAACACCAAAGACTCAACTTTGGACCTAGGAGGAGCCTGTCCTCTCAAAGCTAGTTAAATAAGGCCCAGCTTCAGAAGTCCATCTTTGCCTTCGTCCCGAGAGTGGAGGGAACTGTGCTATTTTCTAAGGTGTTTGCAGTCAGAACTTCTGGCTTTAGGAGGGCTTACTTCTCAGCACACCAAAGTTGCTCACCCAGAGCAACAAGGGAAAGGTGGGAAAATCAGTGCCCTGGTGGCTCAAAAAAGTCTAGAATATTGTCGCACTCTGGCCCCTTGCATCTGCTGTCCCTGTCACTTTTTGAAGGGAAACAGCCGTCCTCCAGGAAGCTCCAGGCAATGGAGCTGCATTCTTCTGTTTGCTGTCATACCTAACCCCAGGCCCAGACTTAAGTATTCTTAAGTATAGCCAGGGTTCACACTCCAGGCCCAGTTCCTGCTTCTTTCTTAGTTCTCTGTAACACATAAGACTTTCTTAAGCTTTTATGCTGAGTGGTGTCGGCCCCACTTCTCACAAGCTATCCCATCCAGCTGGCGGAAGAATTTTCTTCTCTCATCTAGTTGTTTACCATTTATGTGGTCAGAGAGAATGGCTCAGCTGTCTAGCCTGGGCTAGGTTCACATGGCTAAAGAGAGGGAATATGAAGATAGGACAGACGTATCCAATGTCTGTCTTTAACTGACATCTCAGATGCTGAACACGAGAACAAAGTTTTGTGAGGTGACTTCAAACCCTAAAATATAAAATCCATCAAGAAAGCCAGGGAAGGCCTGTTGGCCATGAGAATAATAACCCTCTGCATCTAACCAGCACTGGGCTTGAAAGAATTCGCTCCTCCATGTCTTTCCCGTTCTGTCCCCATCCTAAGAAGTGAGGTGTGGAGACAGGAGGCAATGAGAGATAGGAGCTTCTCCTGTTTGAGGTGGGAGAGAGCTGTCTGAGGTGGCCAGATATCTCGGGATGCTTATCCACTCTGAGACTTCAGGATGTTAGTGTCACAGTGATACCCGTGAAGCAAAGAAGCACGCAAGCCTGGCAGAGGAGACTGTGGCTTCTTCTTCAGGGTTTGCATTGTAAAACCGAAACACGCTGTAGTCACTTGCATCTTCCTGATGTTTATCAAATTAATGTCCACGGGATATCTCAGTTTCTTTCTCGGGATGGTTTTAGAGCAGGGAGGGAGTGCTTTTCCACCAACCTGTGTGTGCCAGGAAGTTTTGTCAACCTGACACAAAGTTGGAGCCACCTGGGAAGAGGGACCCTCAAATGAGGAACTGCCTCCATCAGGCAGGGCTGTAAGCGTGTCTGCTGGAAATTTTCTTTTATAAAACAGATTTATTGTCTTTACATTTTTCATACAGAAGAGTTCTAGCATATTCTTTCTCTCCTGCACCTCCCAGCCTGTCCAACTCATGTTCGTTCTCTCTAAATAAAAAAGAACAAAAATCAAAACAAACAAACATAAGCCCAAAATGACAGACGCTGCCACAAAAAAAAAAAAGCCCACAAGAAATCCTGGAGACCGTTTTGTATTGCCCAGTTACTTCGGAGCGTGGGACGTGCCGTTGAGTGTGGTTGATGCATTCAGTGCCGTTCTACTGGAGAAAACAGCTTTTCCCTCTCCCATCATGTGTTAGTTGCAAACAGTTTCTTGGTTAGAAGTGGGACTTTGTGTCCACTTCCCCCTTTGCATGCTGGGATTTTGCCTGGCTTGAACCTGTGCAGGCCTTGTGCATGCTGTCCCAGTGTCTGTGAGTCCATCTGCGTGGCAGTTTTGTTGTGGCTGGCAGATGCTGTTCTCTTGGAGTCATCCATCACCCCTGGTTACCCTAATCTTTCTGTCTCATCTTTTGCATAGGTCCCTGAACCTTGAGGGGAGGGGCTTGATAAAGGCATCCAATTTAAGGTTGAGTGTGCCAAACTCTCTCAGTCTCTGCACATTGTCTGGCAGTGGCTTTTGTGTCAATGATCACCTACTGCAAGAAGAAGCATCTCTGATGAAGGTTAAGCAATGGGTAGAGCAACTAGGAGTCATTAGAAGTCATTTTATTACGATGTTCATTTAGCAGAATTATAATTAGTGTATTTCCTCCTAGGATTCATGGCGTATCTGGTCTCAGATCCTTGGCCTGAGACCCTTTCCCATTTAGTCCTTCTATACTAGTTTCTAATTTATTCCTGTATAACACTATGTTCTATTTCCTTGTCCTTGAAGGATCTCCTCCTCCCCGTGGCCCCTAACTAGATACCTAATCTCTGTGATTATCCTGAATGAAACACACACACATATCAATCTTAAAGGCTAACTCCACGTATGAGAGAAAGCATGCGATGTTTGTCTTCCTGGGCCCGTTTTACCTGCTGGTCATTTTCCTGATTAACAGTTAATGGGAGAGGACCCAGTGCACTGAGAACAGTGCTCTCCCTGAGCAGATGGTCCTAGGGTATAGAAGAAAGCAAGCTGAGGCTTGGGCTGGAGAGATGGCTCAGCTGTTAAGAGCACTGGTTGCTCTTCGAGAAGACAACGCTTTGAATCCCAGAACCGAGGTGGCAGCTCTCAACCATATGTGGCTCCAGCATCAGGGGATCCAATACCCTCTTCTGGCCTCTGCAGGCACTGCACAAACATGGTGCACAGATATACATGCAAGCAAAACATTCATTCATACATGCACACATACACACTTACCTGCCTACATATATATAATAAAATAAGTTTTTAAAATTTTTAAGAAAAATAAAAGCTGAGAAAGCCTCGGAGAGAAACCCAGGAAGCAGCCTTTCTCCGTGGTTCCTGTATCTGCTTCTGCTTGAGTTCCTGCCCCGACTTCCCTCAGTGATGGAGTAGGCTTCGGAAGCCTAAATAAAATAAGCCGTCTCCACCCTAAGTTGTCTTTGGTCGTGGTGCTTACCACAGCAGTAGAAAGCAAACTGGGACACAGCAGAACAGCATCCTCCCTAGACAGCCTTGTCCAAACGACACCATGGCACATTCTTTCACCAAACAGCTCCTGAGCCTGTCCTCAGATCAGGGCGTTGGACTGGATTATCTAGGTTAACCCTGTGTGATTCCCAAGAGACAAGATGAAGCAAGAAGATGGGAGCAGATCTTAGACCGATGCCAAGGCAAGGCTGGGAGCCACACGGTGCAGGTGCCCCTGGAAGCTGAGGACAACGAGAAAAATGGTTTCTCTCTTGACGCTTTCAGAACAGTGATCCTCAACCTTGGTGCTGCGATCTTTTAGCACGGTTTCTCATGCCATGGTGATCCCCAACCATAAAATTATTTTCGTTGCTACTTGATAACTGTGCTTTTTCTACTGTCCTGAGCCATAATATAAATGTATTTGTGTTTTCTGATTGTCTTTGGTGACTCTTGGGAAAGGGTCATTTGACCCATATTTGGGTCGTGACACACAGGTTGAAAGCCATTGTGTCTGAAGTTACTAAACCTAGTCAGGACCTTGATTTTATACTTCTGCCTTCCAGAACTGTACTAGAATAGACGGGCCCTATTTTAGGTGCCTAAGTAAAGATTTGTAACAACAATAACTGGAAACTGGCATGTTGAGTGGGGGTGGGAGTCTACTGTTCCTGTGTTGGAATCTTGGCAGGCTTGAGTCAGCTGCTAATCAAGTCGATCAGAAAGGTTGCTGGATGAATTCCTACCTTCATGAAGTATTCGAAGACAACAGGGATTCCATTTTTCATGGAGAATGGGGGAGAATCTGCACTCCATTGAAAGAGTCTGTAGCTTTATTAATTTGATGCCTGCCTGCCTGTCTGAGTGTGCTTCGTGTTTCAGTCCGTCCTGTGTTTCTTAATTACTGGCTCTAGGGTCCTTCCCTGACTTGCAAAATGAAAGTCATCTCAGTTTGAAAATCTTTCACATTTGGTTTTCTATGTGTGTGCATAATTGGATTTTTTTAAAAAATAACTTTCTGAATCCTTTGTACCCCCAATAAGGCCAACATATCTGTCATGGGACTTTTTTCAATTGAAAATAGTTTTTGTTTGTTTGTTTTTGTTTTTTGTTTTTGAGACAGGGTTTCTCTGTAGCTTTGGAGCCTGTCTTGGAACTAGCTCTGTAGACCAGGCTGACCTCGAACTCACAGAGATCCTCCTGCCTCTGCCTCCTGAGTGCTGGGATTAAAAGCGTGTGCAACCATCACCCAGCAAAAATCGACTTTTAAATTCAATATATTCTAATTACAGTTCGCCGTAACTCCTCCTACATTCTCCCTACTTTTCCATCCACCCAAACCCACATCCTCTCCTTCTCCCTCTTATTAGAATGGAAACAGGCATCTCAATGATAACAACAACAATAATGATAAAATAAAAACGAATGACCCAGACTAGGTCAAGACAAACAGATGAAGAAAAAGCACAAGGAACACATACAGAAGTAGAGACACATGTGATCACACACACAGAAATCCCATAAAAACACAAACCTGGAAAACATAATGTGTACACAGAGGACCTGCAAGAATTTTGAAAAGGCCGCGACGATACATTATTAGATAAAGAAGCTCCGGAGACGCCACTGAGTTCATTTTGTATTGGCCGTCTACTGCTGAACATTAGGCCTGCCCTTAAGAGCGGTTTGTATCCCCACTGAAACTCCATTGGAGGAAACCCGTCTTTCCTTTGTGATATATTATCAATTGGAGATAGCTTCTGGATTAACGATGGGGGCTTGTGGCCAGGAGTGGAGGCACACGCCTTTAATCCCAGCACTCAGGAGGCAGAGGCAGGTGGATCTCTGAGTTTGAGGCCAGCCTGGTCTACAAAGGACAGCCACAGCTACACAGAGAAATCCTGTCTCAAAAAAACCAAAACCAAACAAAACCCCCAAACCCCAAAAGAAACCCTCCCCACAATTGCCCAAACAAAAACAAAAAAAGTGGGGGTTAGTGTCCACTTTCCCACTCATTGCTGGAACTCTTTCTGGTTTAGACATGTATAGGCCCAGTGCATGCTTTCAAGTCTCTGTGAGTTCAGCACATTGGTCCTGATGGCTCTAGAAGGCTTTGGGATGAGATTTAACAACTTTCAGCTATGTAAGTTATATGAAGAAAACACAGACAGCTTACTGAAATTTTAACTGGCTGCATTCCCTGTTATTATACGTCTTCATAGGTGGTTATAACTGTGAGATAACGAATAAGCAGGCAGGTTTCTGAGAGTGTGAAGAAATAAACCGTAAGGGGTGTGGGAGACGGCTCGGGGAAAGGGGACTCGTCAGCCAAGGCTAAGAACCTGAGTTTGATCTCTGAAGCTTACATGACAGGAGGGGAGAACTGACTCTTCCAGGTTATCCTCGAATCTCCACATATGTGCAGTGGTATGTGCCTGTCTGCACACATATGTACATTCTCAAATACATGTGTACACAAAGTGAACAGAGCAAAATATGTAAACAATGAAAAAATAAACAGGCCTCTAACAGCAGGCTTCAGGAAGAAGCCTATGGGCTAGGATTGGAAAATGAATTCCTGCAAACCTCCCCTGAAAACAGGAGGGTTAACCCTATTTTCTTACAAGTAACTCTTGGCTTGAGGACCTTGCCTTGGCTAGGTGAAGAGCTAGTCATTACAGTGCATGCCCAGTGGCCTCTGTGTGCTGCAAGGACCCAGGATGCTGCTGAATCCCAGCGCTTGGGGAGCTGCATACATTACACTCTAAGACTTGCAGTCCCTCTTTGGTTTCTTTTATTGTAAAAAATATCTAGTTTATGTTCTAAACTACATAACGTAGCTTCCATCCAGATGAATACGGTTCTGGTTTACTTAGATGATTTTATAAATATATCCAAACAGACAATACTGTAGAAGTTCCTTTTCAGAAGAGTTAAGTGCAATAGGATTTGTATTGTGTATTATTAAACGAAAAGCCAATTTGGAACCACACAGCACTTTGAAGTTAGTGGCAAAGGTTTTTTTTTTTAATTCATGAAATGCATATTTCACATCAAACCTTCTACCAGACTGTCTTTATACCTAAGATCAATCCCAAACAAACAAACAATACACGGACAAACCAAAATGAGATGCTCATTCAGAAATAAGAAAAGATAAGTACTGTTTTTACGCAAGCAATTTAATAATATTAATAGTAGAAACTTCACTTTTCTTCATATGCTCAGAATTGAAGAGGAGAAAAAAAGATACTTGAGAAAATCCACGTATATATACAGAAAACTAAGCAAGCTCCTCATGGCAAAATAAAAGTATTGGTAAATACTAAATACCCAGCAAACATTCTGATCAATGAGGTAAAGTTCCATCACTGCTAGCCCATCAGTCTAACTTTAAAAAAATAATATTTCTGTTTTGTTTTTCTAGACAGGGTTTCTCTGTGTAGCCCTGGCTGTCCTAGAACTCACTCTGTAGACCAGGCTGGCCTCGAACTCACAGATGACTGCTTCTGCCTCCCAAGTGCTGGGATTAAAGGTGTGCACCACTGCCCGGCTCAAATGTTTTTCTAAAAGAACATTTAGGGTGTCCTGACTCAATCTTTTGGGTTAGCATTTCTGCTTCTAGGGGTCTCTGGCAGGGTCATTTCCAAGAGGGAACAGTGTGGTCGAATGGGCTGAGTTTAAACCAACCAGCAGAAAAACAGGACGGAGGGGTGGGGAAACATGGAGTTGCATCGGACTGGTTTTGGTCAGTTCCACTCCCAGGTCTACCTAATCTGTGCTTCCCACAGTGCACAGCAGCTGATGTGCCAGAAGGGCGGGTGGGGTGGGGGCTAGTACTGAAATACGTCCTGGGATTCCTCTTCTAGGAGAATAAGAACCTTATTGATCCAAAGGACATGGATGGCATAAGCTTGCCAGTGTTCCTGGGTACAGGTTAGAGATGGAGCTCTAGTTAGGAGGTAACATGATAGGGTAACGGGGTTGAGGCCCTCCAAGAACAACAAAAATACTCCAACCTACCCTGGGAGAGACTCGACTCATGGTTTATT
This sequence comes from Microtus oregoni, assembly GCF_018167655.1. Lineage (NCBI taxonomy): Eukaryota > Metazoa > Chordata > Mammalia > Rodentia > Cricetidae > Microtus > Microtus oregoni. The sequence continues at coordinate 5,645 of NW_024543817.1, read as the reverse complement.
TACTATTATTATTTTATGTGTAATATAGTATTAGTATTTAATGAGTATTGTATCTGTACCGCAGGTGTGCTCACACGCTCAGTGGCCAGAAGAGGGCATCAGATCCCTTGGAATTGAGTTATAAATATCTGTAAGCTTCCATGTGGGCTCTGGGAATGAAACCCAGGTCCCCTGGAAGAGCAGTCAGTGCTCTTAACCACTGCGCCATCTCTTCAGTCCTGGCAGTAATAAAAAAATAATATATATTACTATTATATCATATTATATTAATTTACCTACTTATAGAGTGAGAGCGCTAGCTCTCTGAGATCTCAGGGTGAAGCCTCATGTTGCCCTGGAAGGGGTAGGGGTGGATGTGGGGTGCACAGTCTCCATCCTTTGGAAATATATCTTTTGGTATACTCTGGTTGTTAGTAACGGCCAGTACATCTAGCTGTAGTAGGGTCACTATCTTTTAAAGGCTAAGTGGAGAGCAGCATCAAACCAGAGGAAATTGGGACTAGTGGGAAAGACATTACGTAAGTACAATAAAACGCTACATGAACATAGAATGTTTAGTTTCTTTACAGCACTAGGTGCATGAAGCATGTTCCAAGTGATTCGTGAACACCGAATGTGTCCCACCTCTCTCCTACATACCATAATATACATAAATAGCCCATTTAACCCACACGGTAGGTCTCAGGCAGGAGTCATTCCCATTTTATAAATCTGAAAATAGGCTCTGCAAAGTCTCTTTGAAAAATGTCCTTTAATCATCTATTTAAAACGGTGAATGATAGGACTGGAGAGATGGCTCAGTGGTTCAGAGCTCTTAGGGAGAACTCAAGTTCAATTCCCAGCGCCTGCATGGTCACTAGCCACTGTAGCTCCAGTTATAAGGGATCTGACACCCTCTTAATGGCCTCCTGTGGTACTGCACACATATGATGAACAGATGTACATACAGGTAAAACATTCACACACAAAAAGTAAATCTTGAAAAAAGTTAAGATGGGAAAATCATTTTGGGGGGGGGTATTTGGTTTAAAGGAGTTTCTTTAATATTTAAATGTAGTATGGCGCATGTGCTTTTCCATTTACAAATATATGGCAACCTCGCCCAATATCATAAATTAGCTTTTGATATATCTTTCAAGCCATTCATGCTATTTATCTCTAAAGAGATACTTGCACAAATGGAGAAGGGATAAAACACGAGATCAAAAAGCAGCGTCCATCTGGCCTGACTCTGATGGGGATCATAAGCCTTTTCCTGGATGCTTTTGGATGTCCCCTTCTAGGAACAGAGGTGTATAAGTCAAAGAGGCTACATGAGGCCCTCCTTGCCATTATCAGTAAATTAAACGCTCAGACCTTTCTATAGAGAAATCAGCCATACTCATTTAGGGCTAAGAAATCACAAAAGTGAAGCTCTCTTTAGGGACAGGAGTGGTATGCACCCATTTGAAAGCCTTCAGTGTGTATAAGGAAAGCCAAAATCATCAGGCCATTTCACTATTGCCCTGTACTTCCACGGAGACAGATAACTAGATGTGGGCATGCAGTGCCTCCGTGATCACTTAAGTCTCTAAGTACATTCAGAGAGAATGGCAGGGGGATTGTAAATGCTTAGAAGGCTCTTGGGCTTGCGTCTTGGCTTTCAGGTCCTCTCATGCTCCCCAAACTTCCCTGAAAGAAGACAAGGTAGCAGCGCAAACTAGGGAGGGCAAGTACGATGGGCAGACTTACATAGGAAAAATGCTAAGCCTCACTTCCTGTCCATGAGGAAATCTCCCTGGTTCTCAGTCTTGGCTGTCTACGGAGACACATATTCATTCTCTCTGAACTCACTTCATAGGGGCTGCAACGGCATTTTATACCTCTTCTGAGGAAGCATGAAGAGGGAATACAGGGTTCATGGCACCTGACACCTGAGAATAGCATTGGAGAAAATCATAACTGCAGACATAGTTGACTACCAAAATTTTGTTCTTTTATTCATAACGTACATAGTAAATAACAGTTTTATGGTAAAAACTGGAAACTAAGTCTTAAGAGCGGGGAACAGTGTGGATTACTTTCTGGGACGCAAAGCATACCTCCCCCCAATTTTCTCTGCTACCAGATTCTTATCATGGGAATCTCTACATAGTAAATAACAGTTTTATGGTAAAAACTGGAAACTAAGTCTTAAGAGCGGGGAACAGTGTGGATTTCTTTCTGGGACGCAAAGCATACCTCCCCCCCAATTTTCTCTGCTAACAGATTCTTATCATGGGAATCTCTACATAGTAAATAACAGTTTTATGGTAAAAATTGGAAACTAAGTCTTAAGAGCGGGGAACAGTGTGGATTTCTTTCTGGGACGCAAAGCATACCTTCCCCCAATTTTCTCTGCTACCAGATTTTTATCATGGGAATCTCTACATAGTAAATAACAGTTTTATGGTAAAAACTGGAAACTAAGTCTTAAGAGCGGGGAACAGTGTGGATTTCTTTCTGGGACGCAAAGCATACCTCCCCCCAATTTTCTCTGCTAACAGATTCTTATCATGGGAATCTCTACAGTCTGTCACTGACTCTCCTCCACCTGGCCGTGTTGCCTGACAATGTGTCTTCTGGTGTCTGACGAAGCTTGACTGTCTGCTAAACCTTTTCTCACACAGGCTACACGAATAGGGCTTCTCTTTAGTGTGGACTACCTGGTGTCTAACCAGGCTACACTTCTGAGTAAACGCTCTCTCACATCTCAGACACTTATAGGGTTTCTCTCCTGTATGAATTCTTTCGTGTTTATGTAAGTTTGTGTTGAGAGAAAAGCTTTTCTGGCACCAGGAGCACGTATATAATTTTATTCCTTTGTGTGTCCGGGAATGCGCTGTCAGATCTGACATCCACCTGAACCTCAGGTCAAACTCCTGACAAGGAAAAGGCTTCTCTCTGGTGTGAACTCTATGGTGCCTAACAAGCTCAGCAGGAACTCGGAAGCATTTCTTACACTCCTGACACTGATGACGTTTTGGAACCTGTTTTTTACCACCTGAAGCTGACACTGTTCCCCTCCTGGGATGAGCCTGACCACGTTTCTGTGCCCTGAGTGTGTCTGCACGGGTTTTTCTGCTGTTTTTGTTCTGGGCAGCTTTCTTTCTGGTGTTTGAAACTTTAGACGGTTTTGCTTCTATTCCTGATGTAGAGGCAGATTCAGGCTGATCATTTCCCTTGTCATTTTCTGGCTTTAACCCTGTTCAAATAAAGAAAAGAATCAGTCAGGTGTTTTATAGACAAGAAAATTTAAAGACTAGAGAGAACTGTCGATGAAAATTAAAGAAATACATAAACTAGTGACTCTGGCCCAGGCAGAAAAATGGTTCATATCCATAGTCCCTTATCCCATCTTCGAGGCACAGAAAGAAGCCCATCAAATGGTGCCAGAAGTTACAAAGGGAATCAGAAAAAGCAGAGAGAAGACAAAGAGGTGTAAGACTCAAGAATTTTAGAAAGAAACACCAAACAAAAACCTAGCAAAGTACATCACACCCAAACAAACACCCAGAAGAAAGTAGAAACTCAAACCCAGTATTTTCCAACCCAAAACCTATCTGCAGAAGGCTGCCTAGACAGACTTACGCCTTTCTCAGACCGAGTGTGAAACCTTTTAAAGACTGGTAAAACGCAAACCAGACACGGCTCCGAAAAGGAACCCTCCTGGTATCTGTCAACAATAAGCAGATTGGGGAGTATATACTAGCATTCTGTCAGAGCATGGAAGCTTCCCTCAAGAAGCCGAGAGATAAACGACATGTCTAAACAGCTCCATCTACGGATGGTGTCATGTCACATAAGGGCCAATGAATAAGAAGTACCTTCAACATTGTAGGCATGAGATACATTCTTATAACAAGAGCCACGGAAGTGAAGAAGCAGAAAGAGCAGGAGAGACCCAGCTAGAACTAGTGACCTGGCTTAGGAAGCCTTTTCCACAATGCCTTCTATGCACTTAGACAGCATCAGCCATAAGCCATGGCAGAACTAGCGGGATCAGAGGAACCGAAAGACACAAGATGCCAGGAAGTCTCTGAAAACAAAACTCATTGGAAGAAAGTCATATAAAAGCGATGAAGACTCTGCATGTTAAACTAACAAAGCGTGGGTGTCTGCTAAAATGACATATATCGACAGGACCGGAGCTCTCTGATTGTAATAGATAAACCAATTAGAATGCAATAAAGGCACTTATCAGACTAAACCCTAAGAGAGTTGTAACTCGAGTAAATGGCAAATCTGACAAAGGTGTAATCAAACTAGAAAACAAAATCAGAAATTGTATAACTTAAAGACACATGGAAGCAATAGGCTTACAAATAATGTGTCGCTAAGGAAAACCCTCAAAGCAGGGCGGTGGTGGCACATGCCTTTAATCCCAGCACTCGGGAAGCAGAGGCAGGCTGATCTCTGTGAGTCTGTGAGTTTGAGGCCAGCCTGGTCTAGAAGAGCTAGTTCCAGGAACCAAAAAGCTACAGAGAAACTCTGTCTCGAAAATCAAAAAAAAAAAAAGAAAAAAAAAAAGAAAAGAAAACCCCCAAAAGAGAGTGAGAGAGTGTAATATACTTATATTGGAATGAAAATGAAGCTAAACTACATCAATTTATAGAGAGTAGAGGTAAGGAAGTGGTCAACGACATACATGTAGCCTTAAGTGCTCACAGCAGAAAAGAAGAAGGCGACAATCTCCAAGTTCCCTCCTCGAGAAACTTGCAAAAAGCAAATTAGGCCTTAACCAATGTTACTAGATGAAATTTCAACAATGAAAATGGACATCACTAAGTAAAATGCTGCTTTTCAAACAGAATAGAAGCAGTAAGTCAGCACCAAGACTGACAGGAAATCATACCATGCTGAAAGGACTAACAAGAAGCACAGAATCCCAGCAGGCTCTGTTGCACAAGACTATGATCTCAGCGCTAGGGATATACCTGGAGGGAGAATAATGAGCGTAATTACGGGCCACATTGCAAAACCCTGTCCCAAACAGCCCTCCTGAAAGGAAGGGATATAGGGCAGGTGGTGGTTTATGAGAACTGGCCCCCAAGGGCTCCTCTATGTGACTGTTTTGACAACAGGAATCAAAACTATTTGAGAAGGATTAGGAAACTTGGACCCGTCGGAGGACATGTGCCACTAGTGGTGAGCTTTGACGGTTCAAAATCCATTTAGTTTGCTGCAGACTAAGACACTATCGAAACAAAGTGTGACATTATCACATACACTCAGAACACCAAATCTCTGGAGATGAAAAGCAGAGATTCATGAGTTCAAGCCAAGCCTGAGACGCACATTGAGAATCTGGCTTAAATGATGAAAGAAATGAAATTCAAATGTTCTTAGCAATTGACAAAAGTATATGACAAAATCTCACATCCATTCATGATAAAAAAAAAAAAGAAAACAACTCGTAAATGTAGAATCTTTGAAATTTTTACAAAAGCAAGAAACCTGCCCCCGTACTAAGTACAGGAAGTTGAAGTTAACGCAATAAAGTCAAGACAAAGAAATAAAAAAGCATTATGGATAATTGATACAAGGAAAATGCTGAGGTTGCCGAAGAAATCTAAACAACAACAACAACAACAACAAAAAACACTTGTAGGGAGTTCACTCTGATA